>NW_022631066.1:7067804-7234998 GCF_010015895.1 Lontra canadensis
CAACCCTCAGTTTGTTTTGTGAGATTAAGAGTCACTTATGGTTTGTCTCCCTCCCAACCCCATCTTGTTTCATTTACTCTTCTCCTACCCCCTTAACCCCCCATGTTGCATCTCCTCTCCCTCATATCAGGGAGATCATATGATAGTTGTTTTTCTCCAATTGACTTATTTCACTAAGCATAATACCCTCTAGTTCCATCCACGTCGTCGCAAACGGCAAGATTTCATTTCTTTTGATGGCTGCATAGTATTCCATTGTGTATATATACCACCTCTTCTTTATCCATTCATCTGGTGATGGACATCTAGGTTCTTTCCATAGTTTGGCTATTGTAGACATTGCTGCTATAAACATTCGGGTGCACGTGCCCCTTCGGATCACTACGTTTGTATCTTTAGGGTAAATACCCAGTAGTGTGATTGCTGGGTCATAGGGTAGTTCTAGTTTCAACATTTTGAGTAACCTCCATGCTGTTTTCCAGAGTGGTTGCACCAGCTTGCATTCCCACCAACAGCGTAGGAGGGTTCCCCTTTCTCTGCATCCTCGCCAGCATCTGTCATTTCCTGACTTGTTAATTTTAGCCATTCTGACTAGTGTGAGGTGATATCTCATTGTGGTTTTGATTTGTATTTCCCTGATGCCGAGTGATGTGGAGCACTTTTTCATGTGTCTGTTGGCCATCTGGATGTCTTCTTTGCAGAAATGTCTGTTCATGTCTTCTGCCCATTTCTTGGTTGGATTATTTGTTCTTTGGGTGTTGAGTTTGCTAAGTTCTTTATAGATTTTGGACACTAGCCCTTTATCTGATATGTCGTTTGCAAATATCTTCTCCCATTCTGTCAGTTGTCTTTTGGTTTTGTTAACTGTTTCCTTTGCTGTGCAAAAGCTTTTCATCTTGATAAAATCCCAATAGTTCATTTTTGCCCTAGCTTCCCTTGCCTTTGGCGATGTTCCTAGGAAGATGTTGCTTCGGCTGGGGTCAAAGAGGTTGCTGCCTGTGTTCTCCTCAAGGATTTTGATGGATTCCTTTCTCACATTGAGGTCCTTCATCAATTTTGAGTCTATTTTCGTGTGTGGTGTAAGGAAATGATCCAATTTCATTTTTCTGCATATGGCTGTCCAATTTTCCCAACACCATTTATTGAAAAGGCTGTCTTTTTTCCATTGGACATTCTTTCCTGCTTTGTCGAACATTAGTTGACCATAGAGTTAAGGGTCTATTTCTGGGCTCTCTATTCTGTTCCACTGATCTATGTGTCTGTTTTTGTGCCAGTACCATGCTGTCTTGATGATGACAGCTTTGTAAAGAGAGCTTGAAGTCCGGAATTGTGATGCCACCAACTTTGGCTTTCTTTTTCAATATTCCTTTGGCTATTTGAGGTCTTTTCTGGTTCCATATAAATTTTAGGATTATTTGTTCCATTTCTTTGAAAAAAATGGATGGTACTTTGATAGGAATTGCATTAAGTGTGTAGATTGCTTTAGGTAGCATAGACATTTTCACAATATTTATTCTTCCAACCCAGGAGCATGGAACATTTTTCCATTTCTTTGTGTTTTCCTCAATTTCTTTCATGAGTACTTTATAGTTTTCTGTGTATAGATTCTTAGTCTCTTTGGTTAGGTTTATTCCTAGGTATCTTATAGTTTTGGGTGCAATTGTAAATGGGATTGACTCCTTAATTTCTCTTCCTTCTGTCTTGCTGTTGGTGTAAAGAAATACAACTGATTTCTGTGCATTGATTATATATCCTGACACTTTACTGAATTCCTGTACAAGTTCTAGCAGTTTTGGAGTGGAGTCTTTTGGGTTTTCCACATATAGTATCATATCATCTGCGAAGAGTGATAGTTTGACTTCTTCTTTGCCGATTTGGATGCCTTTAATTTCCTTTTGTTGTCTGATTGCTGAGACTAGGACTTCTAGTACTATGTTGAATAGCAGTGGTGATAATGGACATCCCTGCCATGTTCCTGACCTTAGCGGAATAGCTTTCAGTTTTTCTCCATTGAGAATGATATTTGCGGTGGGTTTTTCATAGATGGCTTTGATAATATTGAGGTATTTGCCCTCTATCAATACCCTTTGAAGAGTTTTGATCAGGAAGGGATGCTGGACTTTGTCAAATGCTTTTTCAGCATCTATGGAGAGTATCATATGGTTCTTGTTCTTTCTTTTATTAATGTGTTGTATCACATTGATTGATTTGCGGATGTTGAACCAACCTTGCAGCCCTGGAATAAATCCCACTTGGTCGTAGTGAATAATCCTTTTAATGTACTGTTGAATCCTATTCGCTAGTATTTTGGTGAGAATTTTTGCATCTGTGTTCATCAAGGATATTGGTCTGTAGTTCTCTTTTTTGATGGGATCTTTGTCTGGTTTTGGGATCAAGGTGATGCTGGCCTCATAAAATGAGTTTGGAAGTTTTCCTTCCATTTCTATTCTTTTTTAACAGTTTCAGGAGAATAGGAATTAGTTCTTCTTTAAATGTTTGGTAGAATTCCCCTGGGAAGCCGTCTGGACGTGGGCTTTTGTTTGTTTGGAGATTTTTGATGACTGTTTCAATCTCCTTACTGGTTATGGGTCTGTTCAGGCTTTCTATTTCTTCCTGGTTCAGTTGTGGTAGTTTATATGTCTCTAGGAATGCATCCATTTCTTCCAGATTGTCAAATTTGTTGGCGTATAGTTGCTCATAGTATGTTCTTATAATTGTCTGTATTTCTTTGGTGTTCGTTGTGATCTCTTCTCTTTCATTCATGATTTTATTTACTTGGGTCCTTTATCTTTTCTTTTTGATAAGTCTGGCCAAGGTTTTATCAATCTTATTAATTCTTTCAAAGAACCAGCTCCTAGTTTTGTTGATTTGTTCTATTGTTTTTTTTTGTTTCTATTTCATTGATTTCTGGTCTGATCTTTATGATTTCTCTTCTCCTGCTGGGTTTAGGGTTTCTTTCTTGTTCTTTCTCCAGCTCCTTTAGGTGTAGGGTTAGGTTGTGTATTTGAGACCTTTCTTGTTTCTTGAGAAAGGCTTGTACCGCTATATATTTTCCTCTCAGGACTGCCTTTGTTGTGTCCCACAGATTTTGAACCGTTGTGTTTTCATTATCATTTGTTTCCATGAATTTTTTCAATTCTTCTTTAATTTCCTTGTTGACCCATTCATTCTTTAGAAGGATGCTGTTTAGTCTCCATGTATTTGGGTTCTTTCCAAATTTCCTCTTGTGATTGAGTTCTAGCTTCAGAGCATTGTGGTCTGAAAATATGCAGGGAATGATCCCAATCTTTTGGTACCAGTTGAGACCTGATTTAGGACCGAGGATGTGATCTATTCTGGAGAATGTTCCATGTGCACTAGAGAAGAATGTGTATTCTGTTGCTTTGGGATGAAATGTTCTGAATATATCTGTGATGTCCATCTGGTCCAGTGTGTCATTGAAGGCCTTTATTTCCTTGTTGATCTTTTGCTTGGATGATCTGTCCATTTCAGTGAGGGGAGTGTTAAAGTCCCCTACTATTATTGTATTATTGTTGATGTGTTTCTTTGATTTTGTTATTAATTGGTTTATATAGTTGGCTGCTCCCACGTTAGGGGCATAGATATTTAAAATTGTTAGATCTTCTTGTTGGACAGATCCTTTGAGTATGATATAGTGTCCTTCCTCATCTCTTATTATAGTCTTTGGCTTAAAATCTAATTGATCTGATATAAGGATTGCCACTCCTGCTTTCTTCTGATGTCCATTAGCATGGTAAATTCTTTTCCACCCCCTCACTTTAAATCTGGAGGTGTCTTCGGGTTTAAAATGAGTTTCTTGTAGGCAACATATAGATGGGTTTTGTTTTTTTATCCATTCTGATACCCTGTGTCTTTTGATTTGGGCATTTAGCCCATTAACATTCAGGGTAACTATTGAGAGATATGAATTTAGTGCCATTGTATTGCCTGCAAGGTGATTGTTATTGTATATTGTCTCTGTTCCTTTCTGATCTACTACTTTTAGGGTCTCTCTTTGCTTAGAGGACCCCTTTCAATATTTCCTGTAGAGCCGGTTTGGTGTTTGCAAATTCTTTCAGTTTTTGTTTGTCCTGGAAGCTTTTAATCTCTCCTTCTATTTTCAATGATCGTCTAGCTGGATATAGTATTCTTGGCTGCATGTTTTTCTCGTTTAGTGCTCTGAATATATCATGCCAGCTCTTTCTGGCCTGCCAGGTCTCTGTGGATAAGTCTGCTGCCAATCTAATATTTTTAACATTGTATGTTACAGACTTCTTTTCCCGGGCTGCTTTCAGGATCTTTCTCTTTGTCGCTAAGACTTGTAAATTTTACTATTAGGTGACAGGGTGTGGACCTATTCTTATTGATTTTTGGGGGGGAGTCTCTGAACCTCCTGGATTTTGATGCTTGTTCCCTTTGCCATATTGGGGAAATTCTCTCCAGTAATTCTCTCCAATATACCTTCTGCTCCCCTCTCTCTTTCTTCTTCTTTGGAATCCCAATTATTCTAATGTTGTTTCATCTTATGGTGTCACTTATCTCTCAAATTCTCCCCTCGTGGTCCAGTAGCTGTCTGTCCCTCTTTTGCTCAGTCATTTATTCTCTGTCATTTGGTCTTCTATATCGCTAATTCTTTCTTCTGCCTCATTTATCCTAGCAGTGAGAGCCTCCATTTTTGATTGCACCTCATTAATAGCTTTTTTTATTTCAACTTGGTTAGATTTTAGTTCTTTTATTTTTCCAGAAAGGGCTTTTATATCTCCTGAGAAGGTTTCTCTAATATCTTCCATGCCTTTTTCGAGCCCGGCTAGAACCTTGAGAATCGTCATTCTGAACTCTAGATCTGACATATTACCAATGTCTGTATTGATTAGGTCCCTAGCCTTTGGTACTGCCTCTTGTTCTTTTTTTTTTTTGTGGTGAATTTTTCTGCCTTGTCATTTTGTCCAGATAAGAGTATATGAAGGAGCAAGTAAAATACTAAAAGGGTGGCAATAACCCCAGGAAAATATGCTTTAACCAAATCAGAAGAGATCCCAAATCATGAGGGGGGAGAAAGGGGATAAAAAGAGGTTCAGAAAGAAAAGAAAAAAAAAAGAAAAAGAAAAAGAAACAATTAAAAAAAAAGACAATAAAGAAAAAATATAAAAAAGAAAAAAATATATATATATTAAATAAACTAGTTAAAAAACGTTAAAAAAAGAAAAGGGTAAAAGTTAAAAAAAATTTAGCAGAAGAAGAGAAAAAAAATTGAAAAAGAAAAAAAAATTAAATTAACTGCAAGGCTAAAGAATCATGGGGAGAAAGCCATGAGCTCCGTGCTTTGCTTTCTCCTCCTCTTGAATTCCGCTGCTCTCCTTGGTATTGAAACTGCACTCCTTGGTAGGTGAACTTGGTCCCGGCTGGGTTTCTTGTTGATCTTCTGGGGGAGGGGCCTGTTGTAGTGATTCTCAAGTGTCTTTGCCCCAGGCGGAGTTGCACCGCCCTTACCAGGGGCCGGGCTGAGTAATCCGTTCGGGTTTGCTTTCGGGAGCTTTTGTTCCCTGAGCGCTTTCCGTAGAGTCCGGAGGACGGGAATGAAGATGGCGGCCTCCCAGTCTCCGGCCTGCAGGAGCCGAGAGCCCGGGGCCCCACTCCTCAGTGCGCCCCCAGAGAACAGCGCCCAATTACTCCCGTCACCCTGGCCTCCGGCCGCGCTCCGAGCTGACCGAGCCTGCGACCGGTTCAAGGTAAGCCCGAGCTGTGAGCTCACTCCTCGGCTCCGTCTCTGTAGCCGGCTTCCCTGTTCTAATACCTGCGAGCTCTGCGACACTCAGACACCCCGATCCTTCTGTGACCCTGCGGGACCTGAGGCCACACTGGCCCCGCGTGGGCTTCACCCCAGTTAAGCCTCTGGAGCGATGTCCCTCAGCGGAACAGACTTTTAAAAGTCCCGATTTTGTGCTCCGTTGCTCCGCCGCTTGCCGGGAGCCGGCCCCTCCCCCCGGGGTCTGTCTTCCCGTCCCTTTGGATTCACTTCTCCGCCAGTCCTACCTTTCAGAAAGTGGTTGATTTTCTGTTTCTAGAATTGCTGTTCTTCTTCTCTTCGATCTCTCATTGGATTTGTAGGTGTTTGCAATCTTTAGATAAGCTATCAAGCTGATCTCCCGCTACCTGAAGTAGTCTCAGCTGCTACTTCTCTGCCATCTTGACTTCTCCTCCTAATCTTAAGATTTTACATATTGTTTTTCACAAATGCATGGTTAAAATTAACTTAGTGGGAAAACATGTTCTGATTTTTTTAAGGCTTTAATGGAGAGAGTTCTGAGAAAAAGTGTGGTATACATAACAGACTAAAATGAGTAACATTTTCTAGAGACCCAGGGGAGTTAACATAAGAATAAAACTTTGCTTAAATTTAACATCATTTGAATACATTTTTGAAAAAGTGATATGCTACAGTTCTTTAAAAAAAAAAAAGTGTATTCTCTACAATGTATTCCTCATTTCTTTATATAGTACAAAAACTTCGGCCCCAGAAAGAAAAAATTACAAATGTGTACACACGCATAATGTAGAGGTTTGACTATATTACATTTTCTCTTTAAAATGAAGATGTTTCGAAGGTAGAGAAAGCCCTGAATTTGGTTAAGTAATTGAAGTACACATAAGATACAGTCACTAGGATGTTTTTACAAAGGCCCAATACAGGTGTGATAGTTCCCAGGGCAATGACCAAACTAAGTCTAACAAAAATAAAGGGTAAATCCTGGAGAAGGATGCCCAGGGAATTCAGAAGAGGGTTCTGAGGAGTTAATATAATTCGAAGGAGAGAAATAAAACTGAATATGTAGACTGGGTATAGCCAGCCTGACTTGTACACGTCGGCGTGGCCAGCCACGCGTACCATTTCTATGGTGTCAGACCACAGCAGAAAGCTCCACAGGAAGATCTGGGCACGGTCATCCTGCCGGGACATTGCTTCCAGGATTCCTGAGTGAAAAGAGGGCTCTTGGGGTCTCGCCAGAACTGGAGAGGGGTTCTGTGTCCTCGCTGACGGTGGCAGTGATGCCTCGGTCCTCCTGGCCAGCTGCGGAGGGGAAGTGCTTTCTTCATTTTGCTTCACTTGGTCGGTCACAGTTTTTATTTGCTGCAAAGTATGGAGATGCCTATTGTCGTCACCTGCAACAAATAGATTTGAATTTTAAAACTTGTTGAAATGTTATATAAATTAAAATTTCATTTCAATTTTTTGTAAATTTAAGTGCTAAAATTTAAAGATAAAATTGTGAGTGTTCTCTTATTTGACATCTGTTTTACACACGGAACTTCAATGGGAAGCATAATGACAAAAAGAGGGGGGCACCTGGGTGCCTCAGTGGGTTAAGCTCCTGACTTTAGCTCAGGTCATGGTATCAGCCCTGCGTGGGGCTCTCTGCTCAGCAGGGAGCCTGCTTCCCCCTCTCTCTCTGCCTGCCTCTCTGCTTACTTGTGATCTCTCTCTCTGTCAGATAAACAAATAAAATCTTAAATTTAAAAAATTTAAAAAATCTTTAATTGAAAAAACCCAAAGGCAGAGAAAGTTCTTCTTCTTTTTCTATTTTTCTATATATGGATCCCAAGTCATGTTACCATTTCACAGTACTAGCCATTACTGGTTAAAGAGCTAAGCACTTCCAAACATTATCTCATTTAATCCTCAGGAAAAAAGTTGACAGATGGGGATTATGGTCCCACTTTATAAATAAAGAAACTGCAGCCCAAGAGGTGAAATGACACACCAATCCAAACACACAGTAATGGGCAGAGTTGGAATTTACACCCAGATTTGTTTGACCCCAATTGACAATGTCTTAACTTTATGGCTGTTATTACTGTCTAGAGGCAATACGTCATGTGCTAATTATAAAACATGCACATATCATAAAATCAAATGACTCTAAAAGTCCAATGGTCCAATCCTGTCACTTTTTATAAGATGTCCACAGGGATCACTACAACCCAGATCTCCAGCTTGGAGTTTGGTCCTAAGACAGAATCTGTTTGACCATGAGAAAATCTTGGTGAAGGGTGCTGCACAGTCTGAGATTTTTTAAGCTGTACTATCCTCAGAGTTTTTAACCAGTCAGTACAACTGATTAGACTAAAGCAATTTCTTTGTGGCCACAAGGCTATCCCTGATCAACACAACAGTCTTCTGAATAAGGAGGATATTTTCTCATGGACATCACACTGTGTGTGAGCATGTGGGTGCACCCACGCATGTGCCTCTCTGTGCGACATGGGTGTTGAGGCTGGGGAATTACAGAGGGGTCCTCAAAACTCAAAACTTACCACCAGGGAAACCTGAGTGGCTCAGTGGGTTAAGCCTCTGCCTTCGGCTCAGGTCATGATCTCAGGGTCCTAGGATCAAGCCCCTCATCAGGCTCTCTGCTCAGCGGGGAGCCTGCTTTCCCCTCCTCCTCTGTCTGCCTCTCTGCCTACTTGTGACTTCTCTGTTAAATAAATAAATAAAATCTTTAAAAAAAAAAAAAAAACCTTAACCACCAATGTTGATGGTATGGTTCCTATACATGAATAGTAGATCACATTATTTCTCAAACATTCATCTAGTTAAGCACCATTTTTTCTTTTTTCTGCTAAGAATTTGTTAGGTCTTAGCAAAGTTTACTCAGCAAACATGCTTATCATCACCTATTAAGCAATATAATAAGACAAAATCTAAAGAAGTCATTATACTGAATAGCTCTAAAGGTTAGAGACACGAAGTCAATAAAAATTTATTGAACTATATTGAACTGATATGAAAACATTTTAAAATAAATAAGTTATGATTAATGATTAATAAAATGATTACTATAAATAGGAGCTGTTTAAAGAACAAACCTGTTTTCCTTTTTTAAATTTTAAGTGCAAATTGCATAAATCAATAAAATAAAAAGAATCAATTCTTGATGAAATAGTACTTCTGATATGAATCATTTGTAGAAAATGGTAAGACCTTTAGAAACTTCTTTACCAACCTTAGATGACAGAGTAGCATGAATGAGTATCATTTAATAAACAATGATCAGGTAGGAAAGAAAATTATATACACATTACTATTATTTTAATACTCATAAAATCATCTCTTTTTAAACTCAGATGCACACTGGCATCAGTTCTATCTCTCGTTTTACAAAAGAAAGGAAAACAACATGGAAATTATGTTTCTTAGAGTATGTTACGTCCTGGAGAACTCTCCTTCACCTGTCTCTGTAGTTAAAACTGTTTGAATGGAAATCCAAATTCCTTTGTCAAAATCAATAATGCAATGTATAATGTGGGCTTTGGAGGCTGATTGCAAATTCAGCACTGTTTCAATGCCAGGAAGTGGCAAGCTAAGACATGACACATTAACATTTTTAAACAGTCAGTAAGAATCCTAATATCTGAGGATAAGAGCCACAGGATGAACAATTCTTAGCTAGAGTTCATTTTTAATAAAATACTAAAGTCCCAACCCATGGGTATTTGGTGAAAGTGGGGTTGGGAGCTTCATATCTCTCTAGAGCTCAATAGAAACTAGCTTAGATTTGGGGTTGCAGGGACTCTGTTGTCTTCTTTCCAAGGGAGAATTACTAGAACTATTGGCTGGAGAGCTCTGCTGGCCTGCCAGAGGGCAAGGTAGTACTGAAGATGCCAAGAAACTGTTTGGTTATTAGAATAGACCCACAAATTTACCCCCAAGCAATGTAAACTTTCATGTACTCAATACTATCCCATTTGATTCAATAACTAGCTCCCCTCCAAATCATTATTTTTTCAAATTTCCACTTTGTTCTTCTGTTGTGGTTGTTAGTATTCTATTGGGGGAAAAGGATATTTATTTGTGCAAAATCCACAAAAAATTTAAGCATGAAGAAAGAAATCTAGGGTGCCTGGGTGTCTCAGTTGGTTAAGTGATTGCCTTCGGCTTGGGTCATCATCCTGGAGTCCTGGGATCGAGCCCTGCATGAGGCTCCCTGCTTGGCAGGGAGTCTGCTTCTTCCTCTGACCCTGCCCCTTCTCATGCTCTCTCTCCTCTCAGTCAAATAAATAAATAAATCTTAAAAAAAGAAAAGTCTACACATTTCTCTAGAGCTTACCATTTCCCTGCAAAAAGTAAACGTAACAGCCATTCTGTGTAGCCCCCTACATCTGATGCCAGTCTCCAAAACAACGTTTTGTCTTCACTGTGTGAACTAAATACTTAAGAACATGTAATTTTAATCACAGGTAAATGTTTAAGTAGATGACTCACGTCTATTTTACTGGATTTTTTAATTATTTATTTATTTGAGAGAGAGAGAGAGACAGAGCATCAGTGGCGGGAGGGCCAGAGGTAGTGGGGACAAGCAGACTCTGCACCCAGTGGGGAACCCAACAGGGTACTCAATCCTACAACCCTGAAATTATGACCTAAGCCTAAACCAGGAGTTGGTCACTCAACCAACTGAGCCATCCAGGTCCCCCTTGATTATTTCTTTGTATTGATGTATTACCATCTCTAACTTATTCCCCAAAGTGTTAGATAGCTTACAGGGAAAACCTAAGAACAACGTAACAAACCAGTAGGGGAGTATTTTCTGAAGTGAGTATGCATTCCTCTTGGAAAGAGACTAGGAAAGAAATATAACTTATTTAAATATAAACAATGAATCTTGGAACACCGAAAAAAATAAAGGTTAAAAAAAAAGAAATATGACAGGCTGATGCATGAAATATGAGGAAATTATTCCCATTCAGAATGAAATACTCATTGAAGTCAGAGAAGGATACACATTGTATGAATTACTAAAGACCAATTAAAATCTAGAATGTCTGTGTAATTCTGAAATTTTACTGGAAAAGCTAACGATGAAACATAAATTCATTACTTAAAAAATTAAAATAAATAAATAAATAGGGGCGCATTGGTGGCTCAGTGGGTTAAGCTGCTGCCTTCGGCTCAGGTCATGATCTCAGGGTCCTGGGATCGAGTCCCGCATCGGGCTCTCTGCTCAGCAGGGAGCCTGCTTCCCTCTCTCTCTCTCTCTCTCTCTCTGCCTGCCTCTCTGTCTACTTGTGACCTCTCTCTGTCAAATCAATAAATAAAATCCTAAAATAAATAAATAAATAAATAAATAAATAAATAAATAAAAAGAATCACAAGGACAGGCACCGAAAACCAAGACAGGAATGGAGCTGATAGTAAAACTGCACTAGTGAGTCTCCCAGATGTCCTTTGGGAACAGATGGATCGTAGAGAGGCAGACCAAGCTTCAGCTGGGCATCGAGAATGGAAGCCACATTCCCACCTTGACCATGCTGTCACCTGGGATCACATCAATAAACACAGAAGAATAAAATGTGGCAGGGCTTTAAAAGGAAGGTCAGTGCTGTGATGAGAAATTCTCGTATAGGTCTGAGTGAGACAGGAGGTCAGGGAGGCTCATCTGAGAAGTGACGGTTAAGCAGTGACCTGAAGAATAAGTAGGAATGAATTAGGTGAAGAATGGAGAAAGGAACTTTCTAGGTGGTAGAAAGAGCGTGTGTGTAAAGATCTTTCAGCCACAGTGATGGAAAAAGGGCAAATTTCATAAGGAGCTGGGGAGGCAGAGGGGGAAGAAGAGGCGTGGAGCTCAAACCTAGTAAGTGCTCCCTACATACCAGGCACTGTCCCAAGCCCTTTCTCTGCATTAATTCACTTAATTCTGAGAATAGCTCTATGCCATAGATGCTCTTATTTTCCTACCTGAAAGATGCATAAACAGAGGCACAGAAAGATCAAAAATTGTTTCTAAGGTCACACAGCTAGCAAGTAGACCAGAACTTGAACCTCAAACCCTTTGCCCCTAGATCACGCTATCATACGTGGCAGAGTCAGACATGGTAAAGGCTTTGGACTTTTCTTCTGAGCTCAATGGAAGAGGGAGAGAGGAAGGCAGAGGAACCAGAAAGGACATGGAATCATCAGCAGAGAGGTTCTCAAGGCCACTGAGGCAACTGTTGTGAAATGAGACTGTTACTCAATTCACGGCAGCCAGGAAATCAAAGAAGTATTCGGAAAAAAGAAGACTAGCCTTGATTATCAGAACCCCAAATCTATTTTTCCTGAGAGAAAAAAATGTTCTAGAGAACATGAAATGCTCTAGAGAACTAGAAATAACACTCTGAGAAAAAAAAATCTAGACAAAAAGAAGATTATTAGTCATTACAAATATTTGAAAGTATATTAAGCACACAAAACACTTTTGGTCATAATCTTGGAAACTAAGGAAAAAAACGTAATAAATTAAAAGACACAACAGGGCATTTATATACATGGTTACTTTGACGCTATCTACTTCCTAAACTCAGCTGGACTGTGGAGAGTTTGTTTCCTTTCAGCAGCACATCTGAGCTCTGGAAGACCAGGAGCTTTGTTGCCAAGTTATAAAAGATGAAAGCAGCATCTACCTCACAGGGCAGTTATAAGGACTGAGTGAGTTGGTATGTGTAGAACATTTAAAATCATGCCTGACACACGGAGCAACAGTCGTATGTGTGTTAAACACATCAAACCCAACAATCACTAAATAGAAGAACACAGTAAATAGTAAAAGTGATCACAGTTTGTTAAACTTTGGTTAGAGTTACACTGTTACCCCGTCTCCCATTTATGGGCAGGGGCCAAAAAGTTTTCCCTGCACCCTCTGGAGAGACAGTGGTTTAAACACTGACCAGCATGCCACTGCCTGTGTTCAAAATGGTGTGCAAGTTTTCACCAAATAATTATAATTCATAATAATAATGAAGTCAAGACAAATACTCAACCCATGAGCAATTCTGGAAGAGCTCATGGACTTTCTCTAGAAAAAGCATTGAACTGTTTCCCAGTACATCCCAAAGTCTGTTCAATCCCAGTTCCCTCCCAAGCATGAGAAGAAACAAATGTATCATTTCTAGATTTTAGGCAAGGTAAAATATTTAGAAAATTCTTATGTCTTCTGCAGCTTGAAGGCTAGTTTAAAGACCATCTTCCCGGACAAGATACTATATTATATATAATAATGTAATAATTAATCATTATAATATACTAAGTATATTATATAGACAATTATAAATCTATAATATGCATTGATATATGATAATTATCCATTATATAATACTAATTTAAATAAAACAAAGTAAAATGTTAAAAAGCATATGGGTATCTTATTTCCAAATACACATAATTCTAAACTCTGAAATGCCTCTACTACTAAGTGCTTGGACATAGACCAAATCTTGGAATCCCAGCAGGAACCCAAGCTGGGTGACAAAAATGGACACCTGTGTCCAAATGGGAATGAGCCTGTTTTTAGTCTTCAAAGCACTTGCCTCAGCTTTAATTATACCCATTTGCTAGTGTAGTTCACTGATGTGTTATTACGTCCACTAAACCGAGGGCTCCATAAAAGGGGGAAGGAACTTTGCCTGTTTTCACTCACCGCCGTACCCCTAGGACCTAGCGGAGCTCCTGGTATACAAGAGATCCTCCCTAAAGATTTGCCGTATGAAAGATGGGAGACATTCCTGTTCCAGGGTCTGTTCGCATAAGCAAGCAATGGGCGTCTTGCGGGGGAAATGTACACGAAGACAAGTAGGTCAAAGCACCCAAACCACGCGGAATAACAACACACGCCCCTCCACCGTCCATTCACCAGCAAGAAGGCCTCTGGAGTCCTGCACAGGGTCAGCCACTAGGACTGCCGCCTGCCCCAGGTCCCAAAGAGAGCTCTGTAAGAGAGACCAGGCAACTGATAAAGCCAACAAGCACAGCCCTGGGGGACATTAGGAGGTCCTGGCAGCAGGGCCTGGGTACTCAACGGTGGGAGAGGATGTCACACATGGCTTTGGGCCCAGGATGCCAGCCAGTGCAAAGTGTCCCCGGCACTGCCCAGCAGGACTGGGACAAGCAGATGACTCCTACAGCAGCAGCCTGATTCAAGACATTGCCAAGGCTTCCCAGACCCTGGAGGCATTGGGAGTCACCAGTCAGGGAACAAAAATGTCCATGGGTGATTCCAAGAAGACAGTGTTTTGAGTTCATAGGAAACAGACTAAACATCCCGCCCCCACTCAGAAATAGAGGGACTTGGGGTTCTGAAATAGCAACAAAATGGTGCTCCATACAAAGGACCCGCCATGTTTAACATGGAATGACCCAGAAAGTCCATACGTTATGTAGACCATCATCAGCTCAACCTACTTTGTTCTCTTCACTCCAAGACAAGAAAATCGAGATTTTTTTTTTTTACCATTTTATTTATTTATTTGACAGAGAGAGCACACAAGCTGGGGGAGGAAGAGAGGAAGAGGGAGAATCAGGCTCCCTGCTGAGCAGAGAGCCCACATGGGGCTCCATCCCAGAACCCTGGGGTCATGACCCGAGCTGAAGATGACACCTAACTCAATGAACCACCCCCAGGGCACTCCAAGGAAATCTATATATTCAAAATCAAGGACCTAGGCCTTTACTTTCAATCTGGGGCCATACTCTTTGCTGACTATAATGATAGGAAGAACAAGGCTCAGTATTGTAACAAAGTAATGCAGGGTGAGTTCTTCATGTTCCCTTACTTCTGTCAGTCTCCCTAAAATATTTTCTTTGAAAATATCCTGCAACCCTCAGGAATCTCACTTTAGATATTGAAATTGTTCATAATTTCCCCCATGTAGGAAGAAAGCAACAATTGAATACAGAATTGTTATAATCATGTGAAGTTGTCCTAATCAAAGGTCACAATTCAATAGCACCCTTATGTCCTCTGTCTTTTGGCCTGGGGATCGCCACAATATAGTTCTTGGCCTGATACATGCTGACCTAATCCTGACAGCTGGTACTTCATTAGAAGGTATAAATCAGAAATTCTATCCTTCTCTCATCCCAGTCTGGTAAAGAGCTACTTATTTCTTGAGAGGAGGGAAAAATCCTGGAACTAACGTACGTACTTTTCTGAAACTTCCTTCTTCTAAACAGCAAGAAGAGGGTGTGAAGGAAATACTCCCCCTTTTTGGCATAGCACCGAACAGAGTGTTCCTCATACGTACTCTCTAAACCCATTGCAAAACACATTATGGAAACCCAGCTCACACGCTGGGCACATATTGTATAATAAGCTTTTTCTTAAAAAGAAACAAAGGGGAACTCAAAGTGCCATTTATTTTATTCAGACAAAAGCAGCGTCCCCCTCCCCTCCCCCCACCCCCACCCCCCTGCCTTTATTGTGGCATCTCTTATATTCTATCTGGTTAAAGTGTGCTGCATTCCATTTCAAGGAAATCTGGAAAGCAAATGGCTTCAGGAATTTGGATTTGGGCTCTCAGCTTTTAACCTGGGATGCATCACAATTCCCAATACTTCCTATCACCAGGGGCTCTCAGCCAGGGCCGGTATCAGAACTTTTATTGTCCATGGAACTTTTAAACAATTGCGGATGCCAGGCCTTAAAACCTTACATATATTTCAAGCCAGAAATTGCTAGTCTAGGCATTTAACCTGAAGAAGTTAACTGTATATGCTGAGACCCCAACAACCTTCCCCTAGTGTACTGATCAGTAGGGAACGCTCACACGTATGTGTTGTGAAAAGACCCCTCTGGTGAGTACCCAAAAGGTGGGTTCCTGCATATAGGTTCATGGTGGTCCATGAACATGGTGGTCCATGATTCACTGGAGATAGTGTACAAGTTCAATAAAAATCATCATTGTCATGCATTTAAGAAACTGTGTAATTTAATAAGAAGAAATAACCATTAAAGTAACAGATCCTTTTCCTTCTTCCATTCCTGTTCTGCGAACCCCTAAACCTGGATCAGTCCTACAGTTCTATCTTTTCTACAATCAATGCCCAGATTTCTCAGTATCATTGAAGAAAGCTCTCATAATCTTGATTGGTCCCAGGACAAATTCCTGGTTTCTATCCTTTGCTGAACCTTATGCATCTCTCATCCATCCATTTCCTTGTCGTTGACCCTCAGCAATTATTCCAAACCTTACCCAACCTGTTACAGATTCTCTCTCTTCCATCCGTCCCCAGTGCTCTCTGCAGGTAACCTTGCTTCCTATTTCACAAAGGCATTGGGAGGTTAACAGGTACAATCGGCCCCTGCTTTCTTTCTGCCCATCTACTTGAATCACATTTACAAGTGTAAATCACCTGGGGGGCTTTAAAAATTCCTTGTGCCTGGACCTCTCCTTCACCAAAACTATGATTTAATGATCTAGGGCTCAGTCTGGGAGTAAAAAAAAATTTCAAGTCTCGTAGGCGATCTGAACATGCAGTCAGAAAGTAAAAACCACTGCTCTTAATTGGGGATACGAATCAGAATCCAATGAGGTTTTGCTTTTAAAGATTTAAATATGCCCAAGTCCCATCCTCAGGGATCCTGATTTAGTTTATCTGGGCTTGCTATGACTGGCATTGACATTTTTAAAGCACTCTATTAAGTCCTTTTTTTATGTAGGACATAACAGGAGAAATGGAAAGAAATGCAATAAAGGCAGGGTCTAAAATCTTTGTCAGATCAAGTAAATAAGCGTACTGATTATCATTCCTGATATTGGTTACGTATAAATTAATGAGTTTATACCCTACAGAGATTCCAACTTCTTCTCTTCATGAAACATTTAAATGTACAAATTTTTTGAGAAGTTAATTGGTAAATATTTATATCAGCTTGGAGTGAAAAAAAAAAAAAAGATTTTAAAGCATAACATCATAGAGTCCAGAAAGGAAATATCTGTAGATCAGATAATGTCCAAATTAGAAATTTCCTATATCAAAAACACCATAGTACAGTTAAAATAAAATAAAATAACTCTAAAATGTATATTTCTGACAGGCAAAGTTTAATATCCTTACTATTTACAGAACTCATGGATCAGTAGTAAAAACAACAACAACAACAACAAAAGAATAGACATATTGACAGAAAAACAGATCAAGGACGGAAATATATGATTTTTTAAAAATAAAAATAGCCAAGAAACCTATGGAAAAATCCTCAACACAACTACTACCTTAAGCAAATTATTAAAACAGTAACATAATATTTTTGCCTATGAAACTAGCAAAGATGAAAAGGAATACATTATCCGAAGTTACAAGGTTGAGGGGAAACGGTGTTTTCTTACTGTTTAGATGGTAAATTAGGGCATTCTTTAGAGGGGGGGCCATTTGATTGATTGACATCTGTCAAAACCCGTAAGAGCTTGCATATACTTTGAGCAAGAAATTGTACATCTAGGCATTTAACATAAAGGAGTAATTATCTAGGCTGCTGAGGTCCTGCAGCTCTTGGCCCCAGTCTGGGCATTTTCAAGAGACTGCACAGTAGGAACTGGACTAGGGCCACTGAGAGCAGATTTATTTGAAAATCTTACACTGCCGATGTCATTCCTGGCATCTCTCACTGATGCAACAGTGGAAACCACCTCCTCTTCAGAGCTCAGATGTTTTCCACTCAAATAGCCCGTTGACCTCACCTCTAACAAGCCATCTCTGACTGTGCAGATATCCCTAATGCAGCCCGACCATCTTGCCACCCCGTTTGTCCAATCCCCTATGAATGACCCCCTCTCTATTTGTCTGCATGGGCAGCCAGCCCATAATAGTCCCATTTCTTCTGGCAAGTGCCGTTGCCAAGGAGTCTGGGCATGTGCAGATGCTCAGGGTCTTCCGAGGACAACTTGTGGTCATCCTCCTGGTATCACTCGGCTGTCATCCCGGGGCAGTTAAATCTCTCTGTCCCCAGCCACTGCTTGGCCAGTGACCTACAAGTGGCTGCTAACTGTCCTACACAGTGCAGGGTCTCCCAGACACCATCCACCTCTGCCATCCATGCATGGTGCTCCAAGCAAGGCTTGCCTCCCCTGCTCAACTCAAACCACATCACCCTGCTCTTTCTTACCACATCCTTCTCCTTTTTTCTGCAACCCTTTTTACTTCCGAACAAGAGTCCTAACAATAGTGTTCTTCGTAGTGAAAAACTGGAAAAGAATCCAGTTGTCCAACAACAGGGGTTAGTTAATGAACCATGGTTAAATAAGTCAGGGTTTGTTAATGGGATATATTATTCAACTGATAAAAACCATGTACTGAAGGAGATATAATAATAAGGATGATATCCACCACTTCTGCTCAGAAAAAAAAAAAAGATAGAAAATAAGTTTCCTTAAGTGAAGCATGTTCACGAAGATGTTATCAGTTCTAAATCTCTAGTCTACAGGATCGTGGTTGATCTCCATTTTCTTCTTTTTTGCTTATGTTTATTTGACCATCTTTTTAAATGAATGAGTATGATTTTGGGAAAGCAGCACATTAGAAGTCAAACAGTTCAAAATGGACTGTTAAAAAATGTATTTGATTTTATATGTGTTTATATTCCTTAAAACCTGCGTGTGCTCTACCGGGATGAGCCTGGTATTGTAGTGCATTTTAGTGTGTTGTGTTGTGTTGTGTTGTGTTGTGTTGTGTCGTACTGTGTTGTATCACAGCCCAGAGCAACAGATCAGATGAGGATATACTTTGTCCTTTGGTGGTGAAGGGTCATGATTCCCAGGAAGCCATGGGCTGGAGAGGTACAGAATTGGACACTTGAGTTATGCTACTTGCCTTAGAGAAAGCCACAGGCTGTGATTCTAAATGGGGTCCTGGGTTAGTTTCCAGACAGCAGAAGGATCTGGGTTTTTTTTCTCCCCAAATGAAATCTTACATAAAATATCAACTCCTAAACAGCAAATGTTGTATTGATTTGGTTCAAGTAGGAATTGCAGCAACCAGTAATGCCAGTTAAGCCTCCCCCTTCTGCCTACATCCCCCCTACAAAGCAACTGGTAGGCTTCCCCATTCACTAGTTGAGAAACAAACAAAAGTTGGTTTTAAGAAGGCAACTTCCATTCCAGCAATAGGTTTTTCCATTCATAGTATGAAATCCAAATGGTTACTTTTGCCCATTAATTACATGTATACTTGGATTTCTTGAGGCCCAATCTTCCTTCCATGTAGAAAGCTTGCTTCACCATACCTGCCTAAACTCCTACAAATCCCAGATACTCTCTTTGGATTTTTTTTTTTACCTCCAACACCCTAGATTAAACAAAGTATTACTTCATATGTCACCCCACAGTACTTTAACTATTATACTCTATTATATCACTTGCAACGTGGTACCTGAGCTAGGCTTAAGGTATTTAAGTGAGTACTTGTAGGTTGAACTGAAAATTTGCCTCCTAACAACAACAACAACAAAAAAAACTTCTTTGTGGGTCTGGTTGCCTCACTGCTTTTTATGGAGGTTAAGAAATCTACATGGGGCAGGAGGAATCTAATGGTGGCCATGATTTGGGGTTCAGACAATATAAGTACAACTAATGTAAGGAGAAACTCTGAGATCCCTTGATGGTAGGGGAGAGGGGGGACTACCTCAAGAGAAGGAGTCTGGCTCTATCAGAATCAACAACAAGATCTAGTCATAGGAGGAGAAATGGTGATTTCCAGTGGAGTGGAATGGCCATCATTTGAACTTGTTGAATCCCAGCCAATCTGTTGGTACATAGACATTCTGGGCAAAAAGACTTGTGTTCCCAAATGAAAATTTATTGCTCTGCTTGGGATCTCTCTAAACAAGTAGCTCGCAGTGAAGTGAAGTCAGTATTCCAACTGTCAGAAGAAAGGCAGTCAGTCTAAAGCACCAGAAGAACATCAAGCAATATCCCAGAGGCAAGTAACAACAGTATAAGCATTTCGAGAGAGTCAATCAAGAGTGGTGGGAAAATAGCATGCCAGGTTTTCTTGTGCATGAGAACAATGACTGAAAAAAAAAAAAGCTGGAGCAATGGAATATTTAGCAGTCTGGACCAAGAAATGAGATCACAGAAGACTCAAGTTGGGACTGGCTTAAAAAATGAGAGAGGGAACAACACGGAAGAGGGAGAGGGATGGGGGTCCCGTCATTTACTGGTTGAGACTGAGGTAGCAAAATTCAAACAGAAATATCAAAGTGTGCTCACCTATACCCACATACTAGTAAGAGCTGGGGACATTTAGTCTATATATTGTGTTCCTATTATTACTTGTTCTCATGATGGGGACATGACATTATTAGGTACGACATATATCTGTGAGATGGCTGTGTCTCGGAGATATGTGTGTCAGAAAATATTCCTGTGTGAGGCTCAGGATATGTGAGATGATGTGCTTGGCTGTTATGACATGGTGACCACATGAGGTTGAGATATTTCAGTGGGTAATGGAAAGTTAGCAGAAAGGATTCCCTGGTCCAGTGAAGACTGCTTTAAGCATAAGCGCATTTTTTATATAGAAGAACTTTTATTTAAAATTATAGGAGAGGAAAAGCTACACAAGGATCAAGCTTTGCTAGCTTAGAATTGAGATGGTTGAGATGGCACAAATAGCACTATAGATTACCTTAGTTTCATCAAATATAAGGTCATAACAGCTACAAGCTGATAGATGGGCAGGCATTTCAAACTCTGGATAGAGCACAGAACAGAATATATTCCATTTCTCAACATTTTCTAAAGGAAGCCAAATATTTCTTAAGCTTGTTCATCACCCACTCCTTCTCTACCTCTTGGATTCTGAATTACCACATGCAATGACAGCATATTTTTAGCATACTGGCTTATGTTCAAATTTATGCATTACAACCTACATGTTTATGAATTTATGTATTAAATTCCAGAGAATGAGAATACACCATAAATTCAGAATTCACATAATCCATTTTATTAGTATGCATGTTCAAAAGCTTGCAAAAAATTAAATTAACATATATTAATATTTGCAAAGGTATTTTGAGTGAATGCTAGTTCTTTTAAAGCATGACTTCATTAAATGGTAGAGCTATTAAACCAGACATTAACCTCCCCAAGTTTGGGCAGAGAAGAGCTCAAGAAGAAGGTTTTTGTGCAGTTGTACAAGATGTTCTCCAGTCTTGTCTCCAAGACTGACTTCTTTGGGCTTTTCTTATTTCAATTCTCAGTATCATTGTCATTGCTGGATATGGGGAAAATTCCCCTTTGATAATCCAACTCATCACTTAAAATATAAGATGCCAATAACTCATTCCCCAAAACATACATGTACATTTTTTAGAAAGAGAACTTTCGCTAAAAACTTAAACAGAATGTCCCCATACATGGAAGGTGCAGCGTTATTAAAAACAATCCAATTTCAAAATAGGTTTGCATCAAGAAAGAGTCTAGGCAAGTAGCAAAGGACATGGCAATTCCCGAATCTCCTCGGTCTGAGACAAAGACACCTGACTCTGGAGGGCAGATGTAACTCAAGGATACTCTTCCCTCAAAAGATGGCCACTGGCTATCATCTCATGTACTTTGTCCCCTGCATTATGTTAAACATAATGACCGTCCTCTCCCACTTGAGGACAGAGTGCAAAACATGAAGCTTAGAGTCTCAGATTTCCTGGTGGCCTCCCAACTCAGTTTTATTTTTCAATTTGAGGAGTAAGAGTGACTGGAAGAGTGGTGGCTCATGGTCCATAAATGATTCTTTGGTCTTTTCCTTCCTGGCTTTAGTAGTCATCCCTACTTGAATGCTCTTCAGCATTCTCCTAGTGACTCACTCAATTTAACCCCTCCACCCCACCAGGAAGTGATTAGACAAAAATCTACCCATCTCAAATATAAAATCTTAGCCGTGCAAGAACAATAGCATACACTTATTATAAATTAAACACAAATACTATGACATGAAATTAAGTGAAAGTTGAGAAAATTTAAGACCAAACACAATATTCAATTAGCAAAATATCTTTTTTTTTTTTTTTTAAGGCCAACCTAAATTTAGTTTTGACTGATCCCTTTGGAGGAATATTTGTGGCGTATCTTGGTTTTGTTAGTGTGATCTTTAGCTTTTTGACAATCCACAATTAAAAACACATAATTCTCTAGGATATAACTGCAACAGTCCCATTAATTTCTGTATCAAAAGTATCCAAAACTAAACTACTTATTTATCGAAACTTAAGGTTTTAAGAGAGTTTCCAAAAAATACAAATCTATAGCAATTTACTTAGAAAATTTTCTTGCTAGAGTAAACATTATAGCTTTTGGTATTAAAATTTGGTAAGTTTATTCATTTATCAGTACTACCAAAATACAAAGAAGAAAAACTGTCTAGGAATCAAAGTAGGTTTTAAAATAATTATATTTAGATATCTTCATTTCTGATCTTCTAACTGTAATGTTAACTGTAAGAAAGAGTATCATTAAACATGTCAGCAAATAACAGAGGGACAGAAAGGTGGACAATCTGTCAAACTTTTTTTTAAAAGATTTTATTTATTTATTTGACAGAGAGGGAGTGATCACAAGTAGGCAGAGAGAAAGGGGGAAAGCAGGCTCCCTGCTGAGCAGAGAGCCAGATGCAGGGCTTGATCACAGGACCCTGAGATCATGACCTGAGCTGAAGGCAGAGGCTTAATCCGCTGAGCCATCCAGGTGCCCCAATCTGTCAAACTTTTAAAAAATATTTATATTTAAAAGAATACTTACTCTTTAGCCGTCCTGTAAGAGGATATATCCTGATTTTTTCAATAATATCAACCACAACCAAGGAAGTCAGAACCAGAGAAACTGGCAGATCAGGTAACTTCTCAGGAAAGCCATCCGTCGAACCATTACTATTTTTTTGAACCTGTTTTCAGAAAACCATTTAGAAGGATTACATTTTGTGCTTTCTTTGTTTAAAATTCTTTTAATAGTCTGAAAGCCGCACTAAGTTATGAAGACATTTACTAAAATATTAGAAGCTTAATTTCCAGCTTTTCAGGTATTCAACCCGTTAAGCTTTTTTTAAAAATTGCGTTATGTTAGTCACCATATAGTACATCATTAGTTTTTTTGGGGTTTCTTTGTTTGTTTGTTTAAGATTTTACTTATTTATTTGAGAGAGAGAGTATGAGAGGGGAGAGGTCAGAGGGAGAAGCAGACTCCCTGCTCAGCAGGGAGCCAGATGTGGGACTCAATCCCAGGACTCCAGGATCATGACCTGAGCCAAGGGCAGTTGCTTAACCAACTGAGCCACCCAGGCACCCCACATCATTAGTTTTTGATGTAGTGTTCCAAGATTCATTGTTTGCATATAACACCCAGTGCTTCATGCAATCCGTGCCCACCTTAATACCCATCACCAGGCTCACGCATCCCCCACTCCCCTCCCTTCTAAAAACTCTCCTGTTTGTTTCTGGGAGTCCATAGTCTCTCAGCAACCCCATAAACTTTTGAACAACTTGTAAAGATGTAACAAAGATTCCTATCAGTGGGAGAGCTTTCAGCTCAAGATTGAGGTTGGTAAACACATGCGAAAATACTACAGCAGGCTCCTGGTAACGGTGGGATGGGCAATTTCTTCCCTCTCTACTGTGAAGCAGAGCCTTTGGGAGTCCTTAGGTTGAAGAATGAGGGGGACAGATATTGGATGGAGTTCAGGGTCTTCTAAGAAGGGAGAGCCCAGGTTAAACCCAACCAGGTTTTGGGACACTTCTTTCATCTGATTAAGGTATATACAAAAAAAAAAAAAAAAGACTATGGCAAACATCATATTAGTGGTGATAAGTTGAGAGTTTTCCCTCTGAGATCAGGAAGACCAAGGTGCCGCCATGACCAGTTCTATTTAACATTGTACTAGAGGTCCTAGCTGGTGTAATAAGGCAAGAGAATGAAATAAACACAGTAAGTGTCGGAAAGAAAAGAAATCTATATCTTTATTCATAGACTACATAGTTGTACATGGGGAAAAGCTCCCCGAAGTGGATAAATTATTTCTAAATACCAATAAAGGGAAAATGAGATTTTAAAAAATACCATTCAATGCAACCTCAACCAAAATTCAAAGACATTGCAGAAAATGACAAGCAGACTCTAAAATCCATATAGAAATACAGAAGGCAAGACATTTAGATGAAAAAGATATAAAGATTTACTCTTTGGGGTATAAAGAGCTATTATAAACCTAGAAGAATTGTATTGATATAGTGTGGGCAGAGGTATATAAAAGCAGACAGTGGACAAAACAGAAGACTTGAAATAGACATGTACATATATACACTTGATTTGTAAAAGTAGCACTGCAGAGAAACATGGAAAGACAGGATTTTTTATAAATAGTGCTCAGTCCATTAGACATTAATTGGGGGGAAAATGCACTCCCTACCTCACAACATATACAAAAATTAGTTTCAAATGGATTGTGAATCTAAAAGAGAATGTAAAACAATACAGGCTCCAAAATATAATATCGGAGGATATCTTCAGGTCTTTGAGATTCAGATTCACAGTATGACAAAATCTTTTCAAGCTACCAAAATTACTATCCACGAAAAAAAGAAACCGACAAATTGCACCGTTTTTAAATGAAGAACTCTTCGTCCAAAAATGGCATGACAAGTATTAAGTCACAAAGTGTGAATATATTTGCAATACATATAATCAACAAAGGGCTTGAAATCTGAATATATAAGTAGCTTCTGAGTCAATTCCAAAAAGATAAGTAACACAATAGGGGGAAAAATTGGCAAGATAAGAAAATACTCAGTTTCGGGGCACTTAGGTGGCTCGGTGGGTTAAGCCTCTGCCTTCAGCTCAGGTCATGATCTCAGGGTCCTGGGATCGACTCCCCTGTGGGGCTCTGTGCTCAGCAGAGAGCCTGCTTCTCCCTCTCCCTCTGCCTGCCTCTCTGCCTACTTGTGATCTCTCTCTGTCAACTACATAAATAAAATTAAAAATAAAAAGAAAGGAAAATGCTCAGTTTCATTATTGATGAAATGCAACATAAAACGGCAATGAGATCCAAGAATATACACACTGGGATGGCTAGAAGACTTACGAGGTAAGGCTAGCGAGGCTGTGGAGCAACAGGTATGTTCGTTCTCCACCAGTGCTAAGTCTAAATTAGTAGAATCTCTTTGGAAACCTGGCACTTGCTGCTAGTTGAACATTTGAATTTTTTTTGTCTTTTTTATTTTTTATTGTTTTATTATGTTATGTTATGACCCATCAATTATACTCCTGCATAAATTTCACCAGCTGAAATTCTTGCATATGTGCATCAATAGACATATTCAAAGATGTTCACAGCAGCGTTATCTTTAATAACCCAAACCAGACACATCTGAAGGTGGGCATCGAAAGCAGAAATGTAAGCTGTAATATATTCATAATATGAACTACTCTACGGAATGAAAATGAATGGAATACAGTTGTATACAAAAACCCGAATGAATCACACTTTTGAATAAGAGAAACCAGACATACATTAGGTAGATAAATAGATAGATAGATAGATAGATAGATAGATTTTATATATATAAAATTATATTTCTCTTATGAAAGATTCAAAACCAGACAAACCAACCTATGGTATTAGAAGTTAAGGTAGAAGTTACCTTTAAGGAGGAGGGAAAAGGTTGTCATTGCAAAAAAACAAGGGAGCTGGCAAAATTTTATTTTTTGACCTGAGTAGTGTTTACACAGGTTTTTGCTCTGTAGTATTTCACTAATATTGTTTTGTACACATGTCTGTTTGTGTCTTATACTTGAGTGAAAAATGAAATGAAAGGAGGAAAAAAATGTGTAACAGTGGATAAGGATGTAATAGAAAAGAGCCAAAAAAAATGTTCTTTTGCCCCAAGAAGGGCAATCAGACTACAAATATACCATCACTTTATGATAATAGGGTTGCTTAAAATGTTGTAAACTGAATTTTTAAAGGTCTTGGGAACTGCTCATGAGCTTTACAAAGTCTTTGGGGAGGAGAGAGGGAAAAAAGATAAATCTAGATACAAATATACACATATCGTTGTTTGATGGACAGTATGTGCATCAGGTGCAGCCTTCAGAAGTTATTCTAATACATTTATATATTGTCCTAATGTAGCATCTAGGACACAGTCCAACAATCGTATATTTCTAATGATATCATACACTACCCAGTACTCCCTTCTCTCATAAAGCCTATCATAACTATTCTGATTGTCTATTTCTCTCTCTACTATCAATAAATAATTACTGAATGCCAGAGGTTCCATCAAATTTCCTGAGTGTTCTATCCCAGTACCTACTCAATGTATTTCATCTGTGGAATATAAAGTAATTTAAGTTACTCACTTTGGGGAAGTGAAAATTATATACTTCACAGCATCATGTAAATTAATAAGGTTAATAGGGCAGTCTTCTTTGAACCTTTTTTAGACAATAAAATTCTCACAACCTGTGAGTTCTGCCTATAATATTCCCATCCTGTAGATACTCATCTATCAGAGTCCTTTTGAAGCTGCATTTAGTCAAAACCTAAAGTTTATTTTCAAATATATATCATGTGTGAATGCTTTGCCAATAGATGTATTATCAAAGGTCTTAGAATGTGAGTGGATGTCCCTTTGGATATTGTTTAGAACTGAAGACACTCAAAAGACATCTAGTTAAAAGAAACAAATACAAATCTACTTTCAAATTCCTTGCTTTTTTTTTATTATTTTGAAATTAACATTCCTGTCTCTCATGCACAAACACAGAAGGTATTTTTTTAATTGGCTGCTAGACCTTCCTTCACAACCACAGAGGTAACAATGTTCTTAGTACTTTAAATATATACATTGCAACTTGGAAGAAAATTGGATAAAATAAAGTTTTAAGAAAATTTTGGGGCACACTGTTCTATCAAATTCCAGTAACAGAGGAAATTTTAAAATCTCAAAATCTTGCAGCAGAAGAAATAAAAATCCCATACCTCGGTCACTGCGATAGAAAAGCTGAAGCTGGGAAGTGTGGTGAGTATAACACACATCATCATAACAGGTCTCCTAGCAAAGGAGAAAAAAAAATAAGCAAAAGCAATAATGTACAAGATCAACAGTTCCTGTTCCATTCTGCTAATTTAGCAGTTCCTGTTCCATTCATCTATAGTTTTTCTAAGAAACTACTGCTTCCCTATTTCCATTTCCCAAATGTTTGAGTATGGCAAAGGGCAACACATGCAAAAACCGGAATATTTTCTAGAACAAAGGGGTGAGAGATTTCCAAATAAGTAGCAAACCATGGACTTCTAAGAGCATCTACGTACAAGATGAGAGACATTCAATATTTTCATTATTATTTGGAATCTTGTCCAAGAGTTCTGGCTCTTGTGACCAACTGAAAAAAAGAACATGACTTTTTTTTTTTAAGATTTTATTTATTATTTGTCAGAGAGAGAGAGAGAGAGAGAGAGCGCATGCACACAAGCAGGCAGAGTAGCAGGCAGAGGCGGAGAGAGAAACCAGCTCCCTGAGGAACAAGGAGCCCGATGCGAGACTAGATCTCAGGAGCCTGGGATCATGGCCTGAGCCAAAGGCAGCAGCTTAACTGACTGAGCCACCCAGGCATCCTGAACATGACTTTCTTAAGTTATAGTATACCCTATGTCTAAAGTTGATTTTTCAAAAAGACATTTAGAGAACGTATACCAAGAATGACTTTAAGTGAAAACATTTAGATGTTTCTTACTTGAAAAAAATCATATATATATAGAGAGTGAAATATTGTGTGATTTTATATATGTGATTTTATGTATCACATATATCACATTTTAATATATATACACAAAAATAAAAATTTTTATATATCACAGATATATAAAATCACATATGTATGTGTGCATATATACATATATATGATATGTAAAAATCACATAATTTTTCAAACTTGTTTTTGGACCCCTTCTTAAACATTATAATAATCAATTAATCAAATTGTTATTGTGATATAATACACATATAATACATAAAATATCTTATGACAGAATTAAAATGTACACTTAGCATCATTAATTTATGGGAAGACAAAGTATACTCAAAGCTTTTGTATCATGAAATACCTCCTTTCCTTAAATACATATTTCACTAATCACACATTTAAAAAATTACATTTATATGATAATGTGTTCCTAAGTACAAAAAAAGTGTTGAACTCTTTCAAATAACTAAGGTTTTCCCCTTGGTACTACCATGCTACTGTCTATCTTGCTTTCTAGGTATAGACATAAATTAGGGGGCGGGATACACCCCTCTCCCAACCAGACCCAGTATGACCTGCTAAAACCAGAGGTACAATGGGGTTTTTAAGGGGTAGCTTTGGCTCCTTTTTTGAGCCCAGATCTAGGTTCCTGCAGCACCTGGTTCTCTAAGGCTAGCTAGAGCCTTCTACTCAGCTTGTACTCAAAAATAGATAAGAATGTCCCAGGGATTACTCCCACCCCTCCTCCTTATCTATATTTTCTCCCTCAATTACCTAAGCCAATCCCATGGTTTTAAATAACACCTACTTACCCATAGCTTCCGAATATTGTATATATATGTATATATGTATGTGTGTGTGTGTGTGTATATATATATAAAACATCATATACATTATCATATATATATATATATGATTTTTTTGGTTTGAGTAAGAAATACCCAAATGTTTTCACTTGAAGTCATGGTTTATCTCTTATGATCTCTAAATGTCTTTTTTCAAAAAAATCAATATCAGTATTATATAAATGTAAATACGCCTGAGTTCCGGGCTTGTATGACCAATTCTATTGGTACCTCCACTGGGATGTCTAGTAGGCAATCCAGATTTAACATGCCTGAAAAAGACTCCACATCCTTCCCCATACCTGTTCCAATTATCATCAAATGCTGTCTGATTTACATCAAGTGTATTTACTGAAAACACGTTTTCAATCCATCCTTTGCTAACACTGCAGGTCATGAGCTATCATAGCTCATCTGACTTCCTAACCAACTTCCTGTTAGTGCTTCTATTCTTGCCTAGCAACATTGTCTCCAAAGAGCAGTTATATTTCTAAAATGTAAAACACGATTATCACCGCCCTACCAAAAATTCTCCAATGATGGGGGATGGGGTGAATGGAGAGTTAGTGTTTGGTGGAGACAAAGTTTCAGTTTTGCAAGATGAAAAGAGCTCTGCGAAAGGTTGGTTGGTCTGGACACAGTGTGAATGCACTTAAGGCCACTGATCTGTACACTTAAAAACCATTAGGATGTTAAGTTTTATGTTGTGTATTTTTCATAAAATACATACACTTGTGCACTTTACATATTTTAAAAAATCACCAAGGCACGAATAACATCATTAGAATAAAATTGAAACCTATTACTCTAGCCTACATGTTCTATATGTTGTGGTTTCTCTTCTTTCTCCACTGTCTTTCTCATTTAGAATGACCTTCTTCTCTCCCAAAAACCTCTTAACTCCAGCCATACTGGCCTTCTAGTTATTTCCTGATCACAGCAAACCCGCCCCACCTTCAAGTTGTACACTTGCTCTCCTTTTGCCAGCAACTCTCTACTCCCAGATCTTCCATGTCTGACACAGAATTATATACATTTACAGCCCTACGGCCATCTGAAATTCTGCTGATTATTTCTTGTGTACCGTTTTACACATTCCTCCTCTTTGCCAGTCACCCAAACTAAGTTCCATGGAAGCAGGAAACTTTTCTGAGTGGTTTCACTACATTCACTGGCTAGCACAATGTTTTTGAACAATTTTTGTGCAGTGAAACTTCTGAGAATCTGGTAAAACCTATGGGCCTTTCATAAAACATAATTAAAAAAAAACAAGCAATTATGTTGAAATAGTTATCCAAATTCTTTCACAATTTTGATATAGTAATATATGTGCCTATCTATGAACATTGTCTTCTGATTTCCTTTGGAGTACTCAAGATCTAGTGGAAACTGAAATCATTCATAACCCATTTGATGAAGTATCTGCAATAGCTGTAATGTGATATGAAAAGACCTATGTAATGAAATTACAGGTTCTGGTAATATTATTGTGATTTGTTACCAACGTTCAAAATGGAAAGAAATCATAGCTTTCAATTAGAGGTTAGTGAAAATAACGATGTAACCTGTTCCCAATCCAAGTTCTGTGTTTTATGTAACCAGAAATAATGATAATTTGTATTTTAAAATCTTGACTGACTGCCAACATATGTTTATAATTTATGAATAAGGGTTGTGGGTTAAATTCTGTGCCTCCTCCCTAAAAGAGATGTTGAAGTTCCAGCTCATGGCACCTTACCACGTAATCTTATTTGGCAACAGGGTCTTTCTAGAGGTAAGAAGTTAAAATGAGGTCATTAGGGTGATGCCTAATCCAACATGACCAGTGTCCTTATAAAAAGGGAAAATTAGGAGAATGTACAGAAGGAAGATTATATGAAGACACAAGGAGACAGCAGATGAAGGCATAAATTCAGCCAGATGATGCTTGGCCAAGTACACCAGAGTGCCCGTGAACCACCAGCCCTCAGAAGTAACCAACTGACCTTGACCCAAGACTTCCAGCCTCCAGAACTGGTAGACGCACATTGTCATGAACAGAAATGCTACAAATACGAATGTTCAGGTGTTCCTGGTGAAGACTCAGGCAGCACACGGGATAGAGTTACTAGAAACTGGAGGGAAGGTGATCCTTTCTATAAAGTAGCAGAACACTTGGAGGACCTGTGTTCTGCGGGGTACGGAGTAGAACTTCACAGCTGATGAACTCAGATACTTAGCTGAGATTTCTAAGCCAAGTCCTGAAGACACTGCCTGGTGTTTCCTTGCTGCTTAGAGCAAAATTCAAGAGTGGAGAGAGAAATTGAAGAAAGAATAACTGTTAAGGAACTGGAACTTGAAGATTTGGAAATTTCTGTCTATCCATGGTGTAAAAAATAAGAGGGGCACCTGGGTGGCTAGTGGGGTAAGTGTTTGGCTCCGGCTCAGGTCATGATCCTGGGGTCCTGGGATCAAGTTCCACATCGGGCTCCCTGCTCAGCACGGAGTCTGCTTCTCCCTCTTCCCCTGCCCCTTCATGCCCCACTCTGATGCTCATGTTCTCTCTCTCAAATAAATAAAATCTTTTTAAAAAATGAAAGAGGATGTTCTAGAGAGGATACTAAGGGTGTGGCCTGTGAATCCAATCACCTGTCTCAGCAGAAATGCTGCCACTGCCAGCTGGGACTAAAAGGGGACAGAGATGCGACAAAAAGGAAGGAAAGCTGTTAGCCTTCTGGGATTCAAGAGGCAGGAAGTGGGCTGCTAGAGCTATTTGGCTGTGAACGTGTACTATCTTTCAAGAAAAGGGAAGAATGACTCTGACAGTGCTTCAGAGGCCTGAGAGGCTACCACTGCCACCAGTGGCCCAAAGGTTTCCTCCTCAGACCCAGAAGCCAGGAAAAGCATGGAGCCTCCAGTCTGACAGGCCCAGAGGACACAATGTCCAGCCACAGGGGATTATTCTCAAGCCTCAAAATTTAGTGAAATTTGCCCTTCTCGGTTTCAATGAGTCTATTTTGCATGTTAGAAGAAGATGAATTTTGGACAGGGCCAGAGGGCAGACTGTCATAGGCAGACCCATGTTGAAGTCCCAACCCCCAGTACCTCAGAATGTGATTATATTGGAAATAGTACCTTTCCAGAGGTAGTAAGTTAAAATGAGGTCATCAGCATGGGCCCTCATCCAACATGACCGGCGTCCTTATAAAAAGGGAAAATCTGGAGACAGACACGCACAGAGGGAAGACCATGTGAGGAGACACAGGGAGAACACCACGTGATGATGAAGGCAGAGATCAGGGTGATGCGTCAATATGTTCAGGAATGCTGAAGAGTGCCAGCGAAACACCGGAAGCTGGGAGGCCTGGAACAGATTCTCCTTCACAGCCCTCAGAAGGAACTAATCAACACCTTGGCCTCAGATTTCTAGCCTCCAGAATTAGGGGACTGTGTATTTCTATGGTTTACACTCCCAAGCTTGTGATACTCTGTAAGAGCTCTCCTAGGAAATTCACACAATGAAATTTATGTTGGAAATCCCACAGACACATCTTTGAAAGTGTACTTGTGCTAAGACTAGTGCAAGGCTGTAATCAGAGAACAGAACAGCTGAGGAGAAGGACTTGTGGACCAGGTGTAAGCTCCAGGTGGAAGGATGAGCTAGGGCACTACCAGTAGAGCTCTGGGGATATCTGGAATAAATTAGAAAGAAGGACCCCTCCCTCCCCCAGGAGTAGCCCTACGAAGAAAGACCTGACTGAGCTCAGCCATGATGAGTTAATGATTCCTATTTGTGCAGCAAGAATTCTGGCCCTGAGATTTTTCATGGACAAAGTGCAGGTCAGATAATAATGGGGGAAACCACTCTATGCTCAGAAACTCACACACATTCTCTATCACCTAGCTCTTCAAGTCCAAGTTCCCTTCCTTGTCTTTCAAGATTCCCCACAATCTTCCATTAACTTCCCGACAAAAAATAATGACCCTCCTCCTTGACACTAACCCCAGGGAGCTCATACTACAAGCCGAGTTCTGCACTCATCCATTCACCCATTTGTCTAAACTATTGTTAAATATGTGTACTACACTCTGTTCCTGGCATGAAAAACCACGTAAGACACACTGACTGTATGGCACTTACAGGTTCCTGGAAGTTGCCTAAGCACAAGATAAGGTAACTGCAATAAAAGCCAGTTTTTCGAGAAGTCACACCCTCAGTGATGAACATGACACAGTTGTAGTTGAAGTCAATACATCACACCAATAGCTGAAGTTGACAGCTGAATCCATAGGATATCAGAGTATCAATGAGATCATCTGAACATTAACAAGTCAGCTATCGTCCCAAGGAAATATCCAAAAGGGCAAAAGTTCCAGAAATGACAGAGCGAGACACCTGATGAAACCTGTACCCCACAGAAGACTTAGCAGACTGCCATGGGGTGTGCTTGCGATGGCAGAGTGAGGTAGCTACCTTCAAATATTTGAAAAACTTTACTATACACACTTTCCTCTGAAGTCACTCAGAGGAAAGTCAACTCTGGAGACACAATTTTGGGAATCATCATCATATAAGGGGGATTTTATATTATGAGCCAATGAGAACACTTGCAAAGCAATAAAAAGGGGAAATTACGGGGGGCACCTGGGTGACTCAGTCCATTAAGCATCCAACTCTTGACCTCAGCTCAGGTCTTGATCTCAAGGTCATGAGTTCATGCCCCACACTGGGCTCCAGCTAGACATGGAGCCTACTTAAAAAGAAAGTGGGGGAGGGGAATCTAGATAATCAGGCGTAGGAATTGGAGCTCCTGGCCATGGCCAAATTCACTGGCATATCAAGGGGGGATAGAAAACATGAAGTCTGCAAAGAAGATGGGGAGGAACTTTCATGGTGGCAGATTTTTATTTTCTTATATAGAAATAAGGAAGATCATCCTCAGAATCAGAGACACAAAAACTAGTGAATTCCCCCTTGAAATCAGATGTCCATTGTCTATCTGTATTGTGAGAAATAGTGTGGTAGAACTCTAAGGTGGCCTTCTAGCTTTAGGATTCTGTGGTATAATATCAATACCATTATACAAGCAAGGGGGAGATTCCATTTTTAAGGGGCAGGAATGGTGTGCAGAAAACATTTTTTAAATTTATTATTATTATTTTTTATAAACATATAATGTATTTTTATCCCCAGGGGTACAGGTCTGTGAATCGCCAGGTTTACACACTTCACAGCACTCACCATAGCACATACCCTCCCCAATGTCCATAACCCCACCCCCCTCTCCGGACCCTCCTCTCCCCAGCAACCCTCAGTTTGTTTTGTGAGATTAAGAGTCACTTATGGTTTGTCTCCCTCCTGATCCCATCTTGTTTCATTTATTCTTCTCCTACCCCCCAAACCCCCCAGGCTGCATCTCTACTTCCTCATATCAGGGAGATCATGTGATAGTTGTCCTTCTCCGATTGACTTATTTCACTAAGCATAATACCCTCTAGTTCCATCCACATTGTCGCAAAATGCAAGATTTCCTTTCTTTTGATGGCTGCATAGAACTACCCTATGACCCAGCAATTGCACTACTGGGTATTTACCCTAAAGATACAAACGTAGTGATCCGAAGGGGCACGTGCACCCAAATGTTTATAGCAGCAATGTTTACAATAGCCAAACTATGGAAAGAACCTAGATGTCCATCAACAGATGAATGCAGAAAACATTTTTAAAGGAGATTTTTACTCTGTGAACACAGACTGTAAAGGAGGGGAATGGTGGGGAGAAGAAGCAAAGGACAAGGACACCAGCAGGTGAAGTTTATGAGTCCCAGCATTAGTTAATAAAGTGTTCTTCATGCTTCCTTAAACAAAACAACCAAGACAAATACTGATACTGGATTTGAACATAGGTAAATTTGGGGAACTATGTCCATGTAAGATGCCCCTCGAAGTTAGTGCCTAACTGGGGTGAGGTTAACAGTCATGGAGAACAAAGAGGTGGTGCAAGAGAGATCAAAGAGGAAGAATTAATGGAATCTGGTAACTTATTTCAGAAGGTGGGAGAGAAAAGCAAAAGTAAGTATATTCCCAATTTACTGGATATGGTGGGGCAAGGAAGAAAAAGCCTATAGTCAAATGTCACACAATTATTGCTAATGAACAGAAAATGGACAGACCCACTGAAAAAAGGAGGAGTGCTCTGAGAAGAAGTAAATTAAGCACCAGTGCTTAGTTCATGGTAACTTACTGATGGCCTTCCCAGGTCTGAAAAGAGCAAGCTCTACCTCCTCCCATTCGCCCAACCTGTCCAGCAGTGCCCAGGTGTTACTACCACTGTGCACATGACTTGTGTGTGCCACTGTGGTAGGAAGGTAGTAAGAAGTAGGTCCTTACTTAAGGTAGTAAGGTAGTAAGGTCCTCAAGAGACCAGGCTCTGGAGACAGACCACCCTGTGGTCAGTTTTGGTTCCACAGCTCACTGGCTATGTGGTCTTATAATTTCTGTGCCCCAATTTCCTCATTTGTAAGAAGAACACTCTAAGTGTTCTTACATAAAAAGGTCAGAGAATTAACTAAAATAATAGAGGCCATGCGTTTACCACTATGCTTGGTACATAGTGCTCCTACAGAGCAGCTTTCAATAAGTACTTCTCTTATTTTACTACGACTATAACTACTACTACTATTACTACCACTATCTTAAACAAATCAACAGCAAATCATGTCTGATAGGTTAAGGACTTAAGCAAGGTAAAATGCAGTCCAAAATATTGGCATGTTTCGAACATGGCACCTCCTGGAATTCATGACATGTCATGATCCAAGGTAATTGTACTCTGAAAGACTGAGAGAATTTCTGAAATGCATCCCTGGGTCCCAAGGCATTCTGGGGATCCCCACGAGTCCTCCGTTATTATCCTATCCCCAGGTACCCTCTCCACTGAGATACGCTCCAGTTGCAGACCAGCTTTGTAGCTCAATGGTTTCACACATTCACTGAGAGCCCAGGAAAGGATTTCTCTTATTTACTGGGATATACAATTTGGTGTGTACATAAACAGCTTTTCCTCATTCCTCAAACCATCTCCCTAGTCTATTACGAATTATGACAGGCATCCTGAAAAAGGAACACTCATTCTAAAGAGAATAAGGAGGTGTTTCACAAGAGTAAAGGAAAGAGCACTGGATTAAAGTTTAGACTCTACTGTTGATTTAGTGTGGATGTCTTAAGATCTCTGGCAAGTTTCCTCCCTTACAAAATAGAAGTTATATCTACTCAGTCAACTTCGCAACACTGGCATGCAGGTCAAGTGAAAAAACATAGAAGCACTGTATAAGTGCCAAATACTTTATAAGATATTCATGATATCACTATATGGGCCATCATTTTTCTCAAAGGATGAAAGAGACCTATAAGATTTTCCAAATTCGAAAAATATCACTTATAGCATATAATTTTCTTCATCATCACTTTTTTTAAAATCACTTTTACCACTTCTCAGAGCTATTCTGGGGATTAAACAAGATCACATTTTTGTTTATTTATTTATTTATTCATTTTGGTATTTTTAATTAGAGAGAGTGCATGGGGTGGGACGGGGCAGAGGGAGAAAGAGAGGGAATCTTAAGCAGGCTCCATGCTAAGCACAGAGCCCAACACTGGGCTCAGTCTCACAACCCTGAAATCACAATCTGAGCCGAAATCAAGAGTTAGACACATACCCAACTAAGCCACCCGGGTGCCCCTAAACAAGATCATGTTTTAAATGGAAATACTAGCTTTGTGCAGTGGCAGTATGGTAGTCAATGAGGTTTATCTGAGGCGTGATTATTGCTAATTAAATGGAAATACTAAATTCAGCCTGAGGTAATAACAATAATATTCATAGAATCCATACTACGTGCCAGGCATTATGCTTGGAATTTTATATGCCTACTCCTATTCAGTTTCTTAAAACAGCACTTCATATGAAAAAGCTCAGTTGCCCCTGTTATGCTCATGAGAAAATTAAGATTCAAAGGGACTTAAATAACTCACACAAATCCTCACAGTCAATGTCAAAGCTGAGATTTGGGGCGCCTGGGTGGCTCAGTTGTTAAGCATTGGCCTTTGCCTCAGGTCATGATCCCAGGGTCCTGGGATCGAGCCCTGCATCAGGCTCCCTGATTGGCGGGAAGCCCGCTTCTCCCTCTCCCACTCCCTCTCCCCCTGCTTGTGTTCCTGCTCTCGTTGTCTCTCTGTCTGTCAAATAAATAAATAAAATCTTAAAAAAAAAGAAAAAAAGCTGAGATTCGAACTCAGGTCTGTTCCTCTCAGCTATATGGCCAAGGCGCATTCTTCGTTCTCTTCTGAATACCAGCTTCATGGGGCTAATAATGGCATTGTGAACCTATAGGGACGTCCTTAAATAGGACAACCATCTATCTGTAAATACTAAGGACCTATAAGATTTTGTGTAAATAGGGGCGCCTGGGTGGCTCAGTGGAGCCTTCGGCTCAGGTCATGATCTCGACGTTCTGGGATCGAGTCCCGCATTGGGCTCTCTGCTCAGCAGGGAGCCTGCTTCCTCCTGACTCTCTGCCTGCCTCTCTGCCTACTTGTGGTCTCTCTCTCTGTCAAATAAATAAATAAAATCTTTAAAAAAAAAAGATTTTGTGTAAATAACTATTTAAGCATTCTTCAATAGTCATTATTTCAATTCCTACCTTCTATAATACCAATTATTTTTGCATCATCTTTATCTAGCAATTAGGATAAACACTCTGCCTGACCACATATATTCAAATACCCATATACACAAGTTTGAGAATCATATATAATATCCAAATACACATCTTTGGATGTACTATATCTTAATGACACTAAAAGAGTTGCGTTGATTTTGAAATACACTTGGCATTCAAAGACAGAAAAAAATAAAGGCGAAGTTATACAAGATAAAGGAAAGAGCACAGATTTAGGCCAATCTGGGCTTATAAATTCCAGCTCCACCAGTTACAAATTTTTTGACCTGACAAAGTCGATCACTTATTAGAGTTTCTATTTCTTTATCTATAAAATGAGAATACTAGCACATACCCCACCTGGCTGTCATAAAACTTTAATTTAATAGTACAAAATGTGTACTAGGATTGAGCTAGGTAACTTTTCTCTTCTATGCCAGTAAGAGATAGCAATATGACAGTGTTCACAAATGAGGCCATGAGGAAATAGTTTCACGGTTGCAGTAAAACTAAATAACCTATCGTATACCTGTTTAGAACACCTGTGCCCAGCCACACCTACAAAGAAAATGAAAGACCAGAAAAGTATTTCCCCAAAGAATTCATGGAAAGTGTAACTGTGACACAGCCCAAGGCTCATTAGCACAAGGAGAGTACGTGGACCAGATTTGTAAAACAAAATGTGTACTGGGGAGTAGAAACATAAAGCTACTTTCTTCCTTACCCTCAGCTTACCCCAGCAGACTGGGACCTTGTCATTCAAAGACACAGTTAGGAGAGTGGTTAGAAGTACCGATCATGGGTCGTCTGGGTGGCTCAGTTGGTTAAGCGACTGCCTTCCGCTTATGTCATGATCCTGAAGTCCCAGGATCGAGTCCTGCACTGGGCTCCCTGCTCGGCAGGAAGTCTGCTTCTCCCTCTGACCTCTCTCCTCTCATCCTCACCTCTCTCATTCTGTCTTCTCTCTCTCAAATACATAAATAAATAAAAATCTTAAAAAGAAAAAAAGAAAAAAAAAGAAGTACCGATTATGGAGTCAGATGGATGGAGGTCCAAAGTCTGACCCTCTCACTCACTAGTTAAATGACCAGGGAAGTTGCATAACCTCTCTAATCATAAATTTCCTCTCGGGAATAACAATGATAAACTCAGGAAAATATCTATTTATAAGGTAGTACAGAAGGAAATGAAATTCACATGTAAATCTCTCAGCACATACATAATAAGTAAAGAAGCACTTATACCTTAATGATGATGATGGTAACTGACATGGAAGGTTTGCTGCCTGAATGATACTCAGAACCTACAGTCCTAGGGATTTGAGTCAATGTAAAAAAACAAAACAAAACAAAAATCAAGGAGTGCCTTTCTGGGCTGGAGTAAACCAATGGTGTCTAGAGTCATTTAGATAGCCCATCCTTCCCTCAAAACTCCCAGCCCAGCCAGGAGTCCTGGACAGTCAAAGTTACTCCTAGGTGGTGTAAGAAGTAAAGGACCCAGCTCAGCTCCAAACCTGCTCCATAGGTAATTCTGAAACTTTGGGTCAAGGTTTGGAAAATCCCAAACCCCACCGATAAACACTGTCAACCAAATGGTTTATTTCCAGAAACACTTCAACAGATTTGCCCTCAGGGAAATGAAAGTCCCACATCTAAAATTGGGACCCAGAGATCCCTTGTGAACTCAACACGTCAGTCCTCCCCTTCTGCACCCTCCCAATACAATTAGATGGTTGTCTCTATGATTTTTACATTTATGCCCTTGTTAAAATTCCCAGGGGCTTGCTTTCAAATATGTTGATGTTGTTTGACTTTAAAATAAAAGATTAGTATTAGGGCGCCTGGGTGGCTCAGTCAGTTAAGCCTCTGCCTTTGGCTCAGGTCATGATCCCAGGGTCCTGGGATCAAGCTGGTATGGGGCTCCCTGTTCAGCAGAGGGGCCTGCTTTTCCCTCAGCCTACCCCTCCCCCTGCTGTGTTCTCCCACTCTCTGTCAAATAAATAAATAAAATCTTTAAAATAAATAAATAAAATATCAGTATGAAAGAAGGTTTAACTAAGCAAAGAAAACAAAGAAATCTCAGATGAGTGAAAATCAGATCTGAAGATCTAAAAGGAAAAAATATTAGTATCAGAGATTATTTGTACTTAATTGATACAGGTGATACAGTCATCAAATTACTGTTGAACCAACATTAGATCTTAATTGACTTAAAACATATCTATACTGTTACTGCGGCAGTCCCCCCCACCAGACACACACCAGGGAAAAACAATTTACTGACATAGTAAAGTATTATTTTTTTAAAAATCTAAGTAAAGAGACCAGTTGCTTAAAAATCTCAGTTGATTAAGGGTCAAAGGATGATTTCTTTAGACCTGCAAAACAACGCAATATAAACATTTCTAAATAGACATTACTCTGTTTCACACAAAAGTAAAATTCTACGTTATAATCTCTCAATTATGATTTCTATAAATTCACTGTGGTAACTTTATGCAGTTCAGTGTACAGGAATTAGGCCCAACATTTAGTATATCATGGACTCATGCTAACTGCAAACTTAGGAACACATTAATGTGTTGCTATCAGTCAGGAAAAATGTCCCTATTGTTTTTTAAAGGAAGATACCATATTATCAACATATCTATAGAAGCGGTGCTAAGTCCTCTTCACTGATCATAACACGCGTACATTATGTGCATTTGTGCTACGCAAACATCCTTACCTGTAGTACCTGAGAAAGTGTCTTGGAAAGCATCACAGAGATTCCCTGCTTTAGAACCATTTTACTCACCATCCTTTAATTTTTTTGTAAAGGCGATACTTCTTGTGTAAGAGAACTTTAACGGGAACCCATACCAGTAGAGTCACAGAAGCCACATAGGCAATGGAACAGGAAACAATCAGCCAATAATGCGTTTTCCCGGCGCTACCCGCTTTCTTTTGATAGGCAGTGGCAAACTGTTCCATGATCACCAGCGTGGGAGTGGCGAAAGCAACAAACTCAAGAAGCTCAAAAATCAGGAACTTGATGAGTCTTCCAGAAGCCAACCTGAGAAAGGCTAGCTGCTGGTGATCAAACATTCCTGCTTGGGTTGTGAGCAGCGTATGGACACTGATACTGAGCGAGGATCCAGTTCCTTGTCCTGAAATCACTAATCAGTGACTTTTTATTCTTTTATCACCCTCCCATGGTTCAATGATCTTCCAACTTGCTGAGCGAGGTCTCTTAAAAAAACAGAACAGTTGTGGAGATGATGACTTAATGTGTTTGCACGTCCATTATTCAAAGTCAAATGGATTTCTGAATATGCTTTGCAGCGCTGGTAAGAAGCAGGTCTTTCAGTGTAGCTTGGATTGCCAACTTGAGCACCCACCAAAAAATTATGGAATACTTAACATTTGTTAAGTGGAACCATCAGAATCCTATAATTTTAGAGTTAAAGGAGAAGAAGACCTGTAATCCGATCCTCGATTTTTTATCTAAGCAAATCCAGGCAAAAAGAGATACCCAAAACCTGGGTCCTCATCAAGGAAAAGTACCCCTTGTTTTTCTTCAAAGTGTTTGAAAAGAGAGTTTGGATTCACACTGCCAGCCTCCTAACCAGATTTCTTCCTGGTACCTGAACTATCTGTTCTTGCACATTAATTGTTATGTAACCCAGATTAATATTTTTATTTTGCTGGTGAGGGAACCAACATGTGTTGGAAACCTGTTTTCAGGATTGACGCCTTAAGAGCTGTCCATGTCTAGTCCAAAAGTGTATCAAATATTTAAAAGACGACAACTGTCTCCATGAATAGCCTTCTTTCAAAAACTACTTGCGAGCACCTACAAATGAGCACCTCCCCTTTGCTAGCTGCTGGAGTGTGAAGGTGAATGGACATAAGATTTCTGCCCTAAAGATGCTCAAAGTCCAAAAGACAAAACACACCTGGGAACGAGAAAAATCACTGCGGTCAGAAGTATAACCCAAGTGTTATGATAACACAGAGGAGAATTTCCTCTTCGGGCTGTGGGAAGGGGAGGGAAAGATGAGGAGGACAGATGGCAGGTTTTGGGGTGTCAGTAACATTCCAGATACAAAAAAAGAAGGTCAGGAGGCTAGAGCGGTTATGAGAGTCTGGTGTCCCGTGGCAGGAAGTAAGGACAGGTGATGTTAGAAGACGTGGCTGGGGTCAGAATGTCAATGTTCCATGAAGGATCTGGGTGTGGGTGCGGGGTGGGGTGGGGTGGGGTATCTGCATGTGTGGGGTGTGTGTGTGTGTGAGGCAGGCAGCGATAAAGCAATTTTTTCTGGACAGAAGAGCCACTTCCTTGATCATTTGGAAAGGGTGGTGAGAGCTGGTGTGGAGGAGGGACAGGAGCAGTGTTAACCTGGAGGTGGGGAAGCCAGGGGGGAGCCCCAGAGCCGCCTGGGCAGCGGGGAGAGCCTTGGCTGCAACGGATGAAGCAAGAGTGCTGAGGGGAGCACTGATTCTGATCCCTTCCACACACTTGCTTCCTTTGATGGCTTCCCCTGTGCCTCCTGGCAGCCTGAGGCACGCCATTATTTCTCTGGGTTCCTCTCTCCCCAGGCAGGCCCTTTGCAGAAGGGGGCCCTGCGCCGCTTGGCTCCCCGGTGCCCCTAGGATTCTGGTAGCAGCTCTGAGGATTACTTCCTCCTGCACGCCCACTGCAACGCAGTCAGTCAGCCGGTTCCTCAAGCTAGCTATTTTATTTGAACTTGAACTTGCAATCTGCTGATGTTTTGTGGAAGTCCTCTCAAACAAATGAAGAGAGCTGGAAGACTGGTACCAAGAACATGAGAGGACAGGGTAGAAAAACCATGCGAGCACTATTTCTAATACCATATAATTGTCACTGATTCTCCGTGTCACCCCTGACAAAACTTTATATTTAAGACTGGATACAAACTAGACTCTAACCTCCTAGCCCTCTGTCTTGAGTCATCAGTGGTATGTTGTGTTATGATTTCTTCTAGAAATTTTGTGTATTAATAGGAATTGTGACCTGGGCATTTGAAGACAATTGTTGAATAAAATTGCCTGGAACCAAGCAAAAGGACTCTGGGCTAGGTCTTTTTTCTTTTTTTTTTTTTTTAATTTTATTTATTTATTTGACAGATAGAGATCACAAGCAGGCAGAGAGGCAGGCAGAGAGAGAGGGGAAAACAGGCTCCCCGCTGATCAGAGAGCCTGATGTGGGGTTCGATCCCAGGACCCTGAGATCATGACCTGAGCCGAAGGCAGAGGCTTTAACCCACTGAGCCACCCAGGTGCCCCTGGGCTAGGTCTTTAATTCCATTTTAAATACTCATTTTTTTTTATTTCCATGTGTGGGAATTTAAAAATGGCACTCGTTTTATATTTCTCACATCTAATTTTCCTCCAGTTTTTTAAAATTTATTTAAGATTTTATTTATTTATTTGACAGAGAGAGAGATCACAAGTAGTCAGAGAGGCAGGGAGAGAGAGAGGGGAAAGCAGACTCCCTGCTGAACAGAGAGCTCGACGTGGGTCTCGATCCCAGGACCCTAAGATCACAACCTGAGCCGAAGGCAGAGGCTTAACCCACTGAGCCACCCAGGCACCCTTCCTTCCAGTTTCTAATCTCTCTTCACCTTTACCTTCAAAGACAGAGTTCGTGTGATAGGACCCGGAATTCTCTACGGCACAGAAAGCTCTGATAAATAGTCGTGCTGTCTGAACAGGAAGGAGGTTGTGATGCTTGCTCACTGCCCACAATAAGCCCACCTCCTGTAAACAAAAGAGCACCTGTGTTAGCACAGCTTATGAACATTTTCTACGAGCGGATCGTGGTAAGAGACACAGTTCTTCCTCACTTATGTCCCAGTTAGGGATATGTCACCAATGCACAGGTAAGACCTGAGAACATTGATGGACTGAGCTGGGCATGTCAGAGCTGTGAAGGGCTCTCCCGGGCACAGTCCTCCACACCCCTCTCCAGCCACATCTGGATGAACAGGCCCTGGTTCACAGAATGCCCCTCTGTAAACTGGGCCACATGCTCCAGCTTAGAAATCTGAACCAAGAAACACAGGGAGAATTTGGTAAGTGGAATTGCAGGAGGCCATGATCTGGAGTCCGGATTAAAGCGACCCAAACTCTACGTGTGGGCATCCCCCCTGGCATGTTGGGACACTCAGCACTTATTTGCTGAGTGAAGGAAGGAATGAATGGAAGCCAAGTGGTGAGGGGACAGAAGAGTTAGCACAGAAGCCAACGCAGAGAGTGAGAAGACTGGAACAGAGATCAATAGCGAGAGGCAACCAAAAGGCTTACAGAATGGGGTCTTTGGTCTTGGCAACCCAAAGGGGTTGAGTACAAGAAAGGAATATGTTTAGGGGCAGGGGCCAAAGCATATACAAAAACAAGATGTTAAGATGATTCAGAAGAAGGGACTGAAAAAAAATCAAAGTAGAGTTGATCAGAGAGGGCTTCTTGAAGGAGGTGAATTTCGGCCAAATTGATTTTTCTACTGACTCAAAGCAATATCCATATGTAACTTTCTCTGTGCCATATAAGGACAATTTCTTTGAAAATTAGTCCTAAGTCTGTTCATGATATAGAGAGTTAGGAGAGGGGTAGGAGAGAGTAGCAAACTGTAGATGCTATGTATACCAATGCGAATGGCACAATCTCATTTTTCTCTTAAAATATCATCACTGTGGATTGAAGCATAAATTAAAAATCCAGAAATACACTCCTCAGACTAAGAATGCTGTCCCTGGGGAATGGGTGAGGTGGGGTGGAGGAGTTTTCACTCTCAATTAATTAATATTGGCATAGCTGCAATATTTCACTAGCATAAAAATTTGAAAGTAATTACAGATTAGTAACAATCAATTAAACAAAGCAATTCTGGCTTAATAAAAACTTTATGTTCTATTTTTTAAAATCTTTCCTCCACCAGTTTGTTGTCCCTAACTTCTCAGCAAAAGCAACATAAATGAATTGAAATTCCACTTATCCCTTAAATGGCAGCACTAAAGAGCAATGAAATAGCCAAGAGGCAAGCAGAAGATGGGGAGAGCCTTGAATAACTGTTTGCCGGCTACACAGTGGGGACAGAATTTTATAGCCTATTCCTGATCGCACAAGACAGAGGGAAAAGCATAGCCTTCCTCCTGCAGGCCCCACTCTAAGAGTTTCCTCCCCTCTGAAACCCTTCCTTACTCTCCTTCTCCAAACAGAGGGAAGCATGTCCTCCTTTGAGTCGGAACACCTTCTGAATCCTTCTGGATCTGTCCACGCTTGTACTGTAGCACTTGTCTCCCTATATAGTTTGGGCACTGGATCCCCTACAAAAGCTCCCTTTCCCCAGGGAAGCTCCCTGAAGGCAGAGAACACTTGCTTTCATCTTTGTATGGTTGTATCTCAGCATGGTGCTACCACGTAATGGGCCCTTGAAAGATCTCCTGGAAGGAATGGATGGAGATGAAGGGTAAGAGAAGTGGTGGGCAGTAGGGGGAATGTGCCAAGCTTTGATAATGGCTAACTCATCTTTTATTCCAAGAGAATCCTGGCTCTCACACTGATCTTTCAGAAGGAGAAATCACGTATTACCTGTCCCAATACAATCTGTCCACTCAGCCTGTGAGCTTCTATTTCCTTGTGTCGTCCCAATTACAGCCCCCAGAACTCCTTCCTGCACAGCCATGGCTCTGTAAGGTCTCTAGAGAAGAGAGAAAACAAAGCCCCTGGGGAATGCAGTTTCTTCACCTCAAGATGCATGTTAGGAAAAGACCATGCTTCTTATTTATTTATTTATTTATTTATTTATTTATTTATTTATTTGACAGAGATCACAAGTAGGCAGAGAGGCAGGCAGAGAGAGAGGAAGGGAAGCAGGCTCCCTGCTTAGCAGAGAGCCCGATGTGGGGCTCGATCCCAAGACCCTGGGACCATGACCTGAGCCGAAGGCAGAGGCTTTAACCCACTGAGCCACCCAGGCACCCCAAGACCATGCTTCTTTACAAGCATTCACAAAGACATAGGTCCCAGTGTTACAATATCTTTCCCAACCTTTTCTAATCTGTATGTCCTCAAAAATGCATATCCCATAATGGATATGAACCATTAACAAAGGAGGCTGGAGAGGACTGGCTGGTATTTGTCTGGACCAAGACATAGCCTCCAATTACTTAAGAGTCCTCAGCTCTTCTAAGGGATCTAAAATAGTCTCAAATTTCCGTAACAGATTGGGAGGCAGGGTAGGTTCCTTCAGCAGGCAGAGAGAACAAGCTAGCCTGGCAAAGAACAGAATGCCATTATAGCAACATTAAGCTCCTGGGAGGAAACAATGCTAGACCCCTCACTTGGAGACAAAGTCAAAAGGAGATGAGAGAGGGTTTGAAATCACCTACCCTTCCGCTGAGACCAGTTTATGCCAATCCCGATTCTTTCCCTTCTAAGTCCCCTTACGATTCCGTCATGAAACTGCAGGGCCAGTAACTGGAAGGACACGCAGGGGGACATTTTCATACCCCCAAATTCTTGACTTGGATTCATCCAAGACCAATTCAAAGAACTCTGCCCCTTACTCTGCCCTTTAATGCTGGGTTTAACAACTTCCTGGTAGGAAACAGATCTGGTTTTCTGGAGCTGGGTCTGTGGTGGAAAGACTGAGTCTTGCGGTTAGAACTCACTTCCACGTAGGAATGTTGATGCAGTGTTTTTTATTTTAGTAAGCAGAAGATATCATGCTGTCCGGGGTAACACCTGTTCTCCACACTTCCAACTGTCACTTCCTTCCTGCAGGCAGGAAGTCAAAAATTCAAAGTCTCTTAAATTGTTAGTAGGATCATGTGTAATCTCAATGTTTGTTCATTGTTTTCAGTGTAGGGTCTGTGAAACAAAATGTACAGACAGCCAGGAATGTTCCGGCATATCTGGGGTTTGTTTCCTGTGATCATATGGTGTTGATGTGCAGAAAGGCAGGAGCTGGGGGCAGTGAAATTGCTCTACAGATCAAGCTGGATCTGCGGAGAGCCTCAGGAAGAGATTGGATCTAATTACTGATTATTTGTAATTTCCAAAGAGTATTTCCAAAATGCAATACCAATCCTCATAAGCAGTTGTCACCAAACAAATCACACGAAGTGAATTCAGTAAGATTATATCACCAACAGATTGTGCCCCTTTTTGTAATGTTATGCTATCACAGTCTAGATGACGTTCAGTTTTTACTACGGGAAAAAAGGACAATTTCATCTCCTTGACTACTAAATAAACAACTTTGTAAGAGCAAGGACAATAGCACATTTGCTTATACAACCCTTTTAATATCTGGTTTTTACTTAGTGATGCTATTCTTGAAATTAACAAAATTTAGAGGCTGTCCTTACTTTTGTAAAAATAATAATGCTCCCCTGAAATATTTTTTCTGTTAAAGGTGTCCAGATCTCAAACATTGAAAGACAGAAAGAAAGATGATTTAAGATTTCCCATTACACAAATTGTGTGTAGTGGCATACAAATGGGAGCTAATCATTAAAAATAGACTATTAAAGAAAAGAGGAAGTTACTTCATTCTGTACAGTGATTCTCAGATTTTATATTTTAAGAGACTACAACAGTCTGGGTTAGCTTTTCAGTATTCCAAAGTTAACAAATTTAAGCAAATAAATAAATCCTATTTAAATGTAGATGCAGCCCTAATTAATTATTGCACATTCATCCCGAAGTTCACGAAAATGATTTAATCTGTATTTCTCAAATCTTCGCTGCTAAGGACTTGGTAAGTTTGTAGCTCTCCAATTTTTCCTTATTTAAGATAAAATAACTTGAAAACATGGGGGCGCCTGGGTGGCTCAGTGGGTTAAGCCTCTGCCTTCGGCTCAGGTCATGATCTCAGGGTCCTGGCATCGAGCTCCACATCAGGCTCTCTGCTCAGCAGGGAGCCTGCTTCCCCTTCTTTCTGCCTGCCTCTCTGCCTACTTGTGATCTCTCTCTCTCAAATAAATAAATAAAATCTTAAGAAAAAAATAACTTTGTTTCACTTATTTGTGGAGTATAACAAATAGCGTGGAGGACAAGGGGAGTTAGAGAGGAGAAGAGAGTTGAGGGAAATTGGAAGGGGAGGTGAACCATGAGAGACTATGGACTCTGAAAAACAACCTGAGGGGTTTGAAGGGGCGGTGGGTGGGAGGTTGGGGGAGCCAGGTGGTGGGTATTAGAGAGGGCACGGATTGCATGGAGCACTGGGTGTGGTGCAAAAACAATGAATACTGTTATGCTGAAAATAAATTAAAAATTTAAAAAAATCCTTGAAAACAGTATTAGTGGACATGGCCAGATCTTTGTGAAGTCCACAGAAATGACAACTATCCAGTTATTTTGGTTAATGTAGATAAGAGAAAATTTCCAAGTGGTATGCCTAAATGCAGTGCTCCCTCACTCCACTGGGTGGAGCAAGTTTTGTTTTGTTTTAATCACAGATTTTAAGTCCGTATTTTTAATGATATTATGGATTTGGAATTTTCTAACCCAAATTTAAAAATTTAAAATTAAAATTTAGACTATAAAATTTAGATTATAAAGGCATACAAGTTTTAGGTCTTCTTGTACTATGTATATTTGGCCCACTTAGTTCCAAAAACATTTAATAAGTAAGTTTGCTTATCTCTCCTCTGTCCAAAGCCACCAGTGGCTTCCCACCTTGTTTTGAGTAAAAGCCCATAGTTTTACCAGAATTTTCAAGGGTTTCCAGACTCTTCCCCACCCACCTTTCGGTCTAACTTAATTTCCCATTATTCTCCCTCTCGCTATTCTCTTCAATATTCTCCAAGCATGCCAGACATAGAGGTTCCACCCATTATGAAGACTTTGTCCTTGCTATTCTCTCCCCCAAAACATCCAAAGAGCCAACTACCTCATTTTCTTTAGGTCTTTACATGAATGACACGTCAGCTGTGAGACTGCTTATCCAAAATGTCAACACACCCCCTTCCTTAATTTCCTGATATTTCCCCTCCTTTATTTTTCCTCTTATTTACTTAACAACAACATGTTTATTTGACTTGCTTATTATATTGTCTGCTCTCTCACCTGGAACGTAAGTTTCTTTAGGGCAGAAACTTTTACCAGTTTTGATCTCTGTTATATACTCAAAACTAGACTAGTGCTTGGCACATAGTAAAATCTCAATAAATATTTGTTGACTGAGTGACAGAATTAATTTACAAATGAACTGAGTGGACCTCAATGCTAGCTTTTGTGCTAATGCCAGTATATGAAGATGACCAAGACACATTCTCTGCCCTTATAAGCTTACAGTCTAATTAAACAGACAGACATTTCCACAAGTGATTTCAATAGAAGCACAATGAGAGATGTACACCCAAGTCACTGGAAGCATAGAGGAGAGCAACATGGAGTTTCAGGTAAAGCTTCCTAAAAAAAAAAAAAAAAAAGAAAAGAAAATAGGCACATTTTCTGTGCTCGGGAAGCTAGTCTAGCTATAGAAATACAATACTCAAAAAAAACAAAAGGAAAATTTAAAACTATCTTGAGACAAATGAAGATGAAAACACAATATACCAAAGCTTAAGGGATATAACAACAACAACAAAAAAGTACTAAGAGTTTACAGTGATAAGAAAGATCTCAAACATGCAACCTAAATTTATATCTCAAGTAACTAGAAAAAGAAGAACAAATGAAACCCAAAGTTAGTAGAAGGACGGAAATAATAAAGGTCAGAGAAGAAATAGATAAAATAAAACATTGAAGAATACAAAAATAAACAAAACTAAGTTTTTTTTTTTTTAAGACTTTTATTTATTTATTTGACAGAGAGAGACACAGTGAGAGAGGGACCGAAAACAGGGGAAATGGGAGAGGGAGAAGCAGGCTTCCTGCCGAGCAGGGAGCCTGATGCAGGGCTTGATCCTAGGTCTCTAGGATCATGACCTAAGCTGAAGCAGCTGCTTAATGACTGAGCCACCCAGGCACCCCTAAGAGTTGGTTTTTAAAAGACAAAATCAACAAACCCTAGCTAGACCAAGTATGAAAAAAAGAGAGAAGACTCAAATAAAATCAGAAATGAAGGATGAGACATTACCACTGATGCCACAGAAACAAAGATATCATAAGAAACTAATATGAACAATTATATGATGAAAAGTTGGACAACTTAGAAGAAATGGATAAATTTTTAGAAACATAAAACCTACAAATAAATCAAGATGAAACAGAAAGGGGCATGTGTCCAACTCTTGATTTTGGCTGAGGTCATGATCTTAGGATCAGGGAATTGAGCCCTGCATCTGGCTCTGCGCTAGGCCTGGAGCCTGCCTAAGGATCTCTTTCTCCCTCTCCCTCTGCCCCCTTCTTTATGCACACACATGCATGCATTCTCCCCCTCTCTCTTGCAAAAAAAAAAAAAGAAAGAAAGAAAGAAAAGGAAACAGACAGACTAAACAGATCAATAATAAATACTGAGTAATAAATACTGAGATTGATCAATAATCAGGAACCTCCTGGAAAAAAAAAAAAAAAAAGCCCAGGGTCTGTGTTTTCATAGGCGAGTTCTATCAAACATTTGAAAATAATTAATAGTAATCCTTAAACTCTTCCAAAAAAGAAAGGGAACACTTGCAACTTCATTTTATAGGCCAGCAATCATCCTCATATCAACACCAGATAAGAAAACTAGAAGAAAACTACACTTGTAGTTTTCACTACTTGTGATTTTCTTGAAAAATCACAAGAAAACCACAGGCCAATATATTTGATGAACATGGATATAAAAATCCTCAACAAATTACCAGCAAATCTAACTCAACAGCACGTTAAAAGTATCACATACCACAGACAAACGGATAAAGAAGATGTGGTCCATATACACAATGGAGTATTACTCAGCCATCAGAAAAGATGAATACCCAATTTTTGCATCAACATGGATGGGAATGGAGGAGATTATGCTAAGTGAAATAAGTCAAACCGAGAAAGTCAATTATCATATAGTTTCACGTCTTTGTGGAACATAAGGAATATCATGGAGGACGTTAGGAGAAGGGAAAAATTAAGGGGAAGAAATCAGAGTGAGAGATGAACCATGAGAGACTAGGGACTCTGGGAAACAAATGGAGAGTTTTAGAATGGAGGGGAGCAGGGGATGGGTGAGCCTGCTGATGGGTTTTAAGAAGGATTGAAGCACTGGGTGTTATATGCAAACAATGAATCATGGAACACTACACCAAAAACTAAGGATTCACTGTATGGTGACTAATATAACACAATAAAAAAAATTTAAAAATTTTTAAAAAGAAATTAAAAAATGAGAATATAAAAAAAAGTATCACATACCATAACCAAGTGAGACTTATCCTTGGGATGCAAGAATGGGTCACCATACACAGATCAAACAATGTGACACATCACATTAACAGAATGAAAGACAAAAAAAATCACTTGATCATTTAAATAAGTGTAAAAAAATTATTTGACAAAATTCACTACCTTTTCATAATACTCTCAAAAAAAAAAAAAAAAGTATAGACGTAACTTGCTTCAATTCAATAAAAGCCATAAACAAAAAGCCCAAAGCTCCCATCACACTTAATGGCAAAAAGCGAAAATCTTTGCCCCTAAAATCTGGAACACAGCAACACTTGTTATGATGGCTATTATTCCACACACAGCCCCGAAAGAGTACTGTTGGTAATGATGGATGTGGAGAAATTGGAACATTTGTATACTATTAGGAGGGATGTATAATGGTGTAGCCATTATAGAAAATATAATAGAGGTTCTTCAAAATATTAAAAATACAACCATCATATGATTAGGCAATCCCACTTCTGGGTGACTGGATCTTGAAGAAATATCTGCACTCCCACATTCATTGCAGCATTATTCACAACAGTCAAGTTGTGGAAATAACCCAGGTGTTCATTAACAGAAGAATGGATATAGCAATTACATACAATGGAATATTATTCAGTGCTTTAAAAAAAAAAAAGGAAGGAAATCCTACTATCTGCTGCACATGGGTGGACCTGGAAGACACGCTAAGTGAAATAAGTCAATCACAGAAGGACAAATAATGAATGCTTCCTCTTACATGAAGCATCAAAAGAATCAAATGTAGAGGAAAGTTCAGAGGAAAATGGCGGAGGCAGAGGATCCTGAGGTCACTTTGTTTCATGGACACACAGAGATAACAGCTACATCTATACAACTAATGCTGACAAAAAAAAAAAAACAAAAAAAAAAACAAACAAACAAACCCCGCCAAAGACTGGCAGAATAGAACTTCTACAGTTAATCTTAGAGCGGACACGTGTGAAAGAGTGGGAGGAGGAGAGATGGGGATGAGAACCACAGCCCTGGTGAAACTAACCACAAATGGAAGGGAATCCACAAGCAAGAAGAGAAAGGTTCCTACCCCACACCAGACACCCTGAGGCACTGGGGGCCTGCACTGAGAAGACAAGTCCTGGTAACACTTAATTTGAAAACCTGTGAAGCTTAAATTCTTGAGCTTTTAGAATCACTGAAGCTTAATTCCAGGCACTTTAAAAACCATTGGGTTTAGCCCAGGGAGAGCTGGAAAGCAAGAGGAAACTGAGACCCTGCCCTTAAAGAGCCAACATAATAAATAACCCTGAGGAGACACAAGTTTGAAAAGTGCCTGTGGTATTACATAAAGTAGATTCATTTACTAATCTCAGAACATGCTCTATAGGGGAAGAGATTTTCAGGAGACTTCTCTAAGAATAAAAGTGCTGGTTGGTACCATTTCTCTTCTTTACCCTCAGCCTAGATAGTCACACATTTGTGGGAACCAATGTACACATTCTCCACCTATCTTGTTGGCACTGCATGCCATGCCCTCACATTCCCCTTTGCTCTTGCCTTATCCAACCTGCACATTTTAGCAGATATCCCTCCAAAGCAGCTCCTGCCCTTGCCACACCCTATAAGCAGCCCCAGTAGAGACTAGTGCCACTCCAAAGTGATTCCTGCCCTAGAAAGAGGCGGGAGATAACCCCACACACCAGTGTGCCCATAATTCCAGCAACTGAAAACTTCCAGCTGGCTGTGCAGGGAGAGGGCCCTGCTATTCAGTGCATATGGCTAGTATGCTAGTCAGCTAGTCTGTCTGCTGACATCACCCACCTACAAGCCCATGGTGACCTCAGAAAGGCCCTCAACAATGCAGGAACCAAATCCTGCCCAGTGTACTGAAGGTAGGCAAAGGGTGGGGGGGCGGTCATTGCAGCTGACTGGACTGAAGCAAACAAGGTTCAGCCCTAATAGTAGAAAGTGTGCAACCCACAGAGGAGACACATCTGGAATGCCTGGTTCTGGTGCCCAGAGGGCACTGTGCTACAGGGACCTCTTCTACACATGGCAACTATTTTTAAGACCAGGAGATGTATCTAATCTTCCTAATACACAGAAACAGAGAGTAAGAAAAAATGAGGAATGTGTCCCAATTGAAAGAACAGGTCAAATAACAGCAAAAGAGCTAAATGAAATGGAGGTCATCAATACGTGAAAAATAACTAAAAGTGATGATCATAAAGATACCCAATGGACTTGACAAAAGGGTAGAGAATCTCAGTGAGACCTTCAACAAAGAAAGAAAATACAAAGAGGAACGAGTCAGAGATGAAGAACTCAGTAACAGAAATAAAACATACACTAGAGGGAATCAACAGCAGATTGGAGGATGCAGAACGGGCTAGCAATCTGGAAGTCGGAGTAGTGGAAAGCAACCAAGCTCAACAGTAAAAAGAACAGAGTTAAAAAGAGAGACAGACAGACTAGGTTAAAGGAACTCAGTGATATCATCAAGTATAATGCAATGACATTATAGAGATCCCAGAAGAAGAAAGAGCAAGGTAGCAAAAAGGTTTTCTGAAGAAAATTAGCTTAAATTAGCTGAAAAATAGCTGAAAATTTCCCTGGTCTGGGGAAGGACAGACATCCAGATCCAGGAAGCACAAAAAAATCCTAATAAAATTAACCAAAGGAGGTCTGATTTGTCCCTCTCCCTCTGTCCCACCCCCTCTGGTTGTGCTCTATCTCTCTCAAATAAATAAATAAAATCTTTTTTTTTTTTTAAGAAGGAAAGTAAAGGGATGGAAAAACATATACCATGTAAATGATAGCAAAATAAAAACATAAAAAATGGGAAGCAATACTTACATCAGACAAAACAGACTTTAAAAAAAAAAAAAGATTGTGGTGAGAGACAAAAATGGAACATTTCACAACAATAAAGGGAACAATCCAACAAGTAAGTATCTATGCACCCAACAGAGGAGTACCTAAATACATAAAACAATTATTAACAGACATAAAGGGAGTAATTGACAGTAATACAATAACAGGGTAGATCATCCTGATGGAAAATCAACAAGGAAACAAGGGCTTCTAATGACACAGTAGACCAGATGGACCTAACAGATATATATGGAAACCCCGCCAAAAACAACAGAACACATTCTTTTCAAATGCACATGGAATGTTCTCCAAGATAGATCACATGTCAAACCAGGAAAAAAGTCTCAATACATTCTAGAAGACTGAAATCATATCAAGCATCTTTTCTAACCACAGTGGTATGAAAGTGGAAATCAATTGCAAGAAAAAAATTAAAATAGCAAAAATATGTGGAAGATGAAAAGCAACAACAACCAAAAACCCATGCTACTAAAAAATGAATGAATCAATGAAGAAATCAAAAATGAAATAAAAAATACATAAATACAAATGAAAATGAAAAAACAATGGTCCAAAATCTTTGGGATGTAGCAAAAGTAGTCCTGAGAGGAAAGTTTATAGTGATACAGGCCTACCTACCTCAAGAAACAAGAAAAATCTCAAACAACCTAACCTTATACCTAATGGAGCTAGGAAAAGAAGAACAAAGCCCAAAGCTAGCAGAAGGAAGGAAATAACAAAGATTAGAGCATAAATAAATGAAACAGAGACAAAGAAAAGCAATAAAAGAGATCAATGAAACCAGGAGCTGGTTTTTGAAGATATCAATAAACCTTTAGCCAGACTCACTAGAGATAAAGAGAGAACTCAAATAAATAAAATCAGAAATGAGTGAGAAATAACCATACCACAGAAATACAAAGAATTGTAAGAGAATATTATGAAGAATTATATACCCACAAATCAGATGTGTAAGAATTGAATAAATTCCTAGAAACATACGATCTTCCAAAACTGAATCAGGAAGAAATAGAAAATTTGAACAAACTGATTACTAGCAATGAATTTGAATCAGTAATCAAAAAATTCTGAACAAACAGAAGTACAGGCCAGATGGCTTCAGGGGCAAATTCTATCAAACATTTTAAAAAGAGGTAATACCTATTCTTTTCAAACCATTCCCCCCAAAAACAGAAGAGTTAGGAAAACCTCCAAAGTCATTCTATGAGGCTAGCATTACCCTGATATCAAAACCAGATTTAAAAAAAAAAACAAAAAACAGATAAAGATGCCACCAAAAAAAGAGAAGTGCAGGCCAATCTCTCTGATGAACATAGATGCAAAAATCCTCAACAAAATAATAGTAAACTGAATCCAACAACATATTTTTAAAAATCATTCACCATGATCAAGTAGTATTTATTCCCGGGATGCAAGAGTAGTTCAAAATTCACAAATCAGTCAATGTGATACATTAATAAAACAAAGAATAAAGGTCATATAATCATCTCAATAGATGCAGGAAAACCATTTGACAAAGTACAACATCCACTCATGATAAAAACTCAATGAAATAGGTTTGGGGGAACACACCGCAACAGAGTAAACGCCGTATATGAAAAACCCACAGCTAACATCATATTTAAAGGTGAAAAACAGAGCTTTTCCTCTAAGATCAGGAATAAGACAAAGATGCCTGCTCTTGGCAACTTCATTCAACAGAATACTGGAAGTCCTAGCTGTAGCAATCAGATAATAAAATGAAATAAAAGGCATCCAAATTGGTAAGGAAGAAGTAAAATAGTATTTGCAGATGATATGATACTGTATATAGAAAACCCTAAAGACTGCACCAGAAAACTTATAAAATGAATTCAGTAAAGTTTCAGGATACAAAATTAAAATACAGAAATCTGTTGTGTTTGTAGTCATTAATAATGAACTATGAGAAAGAGAAATTAAGAAAACAATCCAATTTACAATTATACCAAAAAATAAAATACATAGGAATAAACTTAACCAAGGAAATGAAAAGACTTGTACTCTCAAAACTGTAAGATGCTGGGGCGCCTGGGTGGCTCGGTGGGTTAAAGCCTCTGCCTTCGGCTCAGGTCATGATCCCAGGGTCCTGAGATCGGGACCCACATCGGGCTCTCTGCTCAGCAGAGAGCCTGCTTCCCTTCCTCTCTCTCTGCCTGCCTCTCTGCCTACTTGTAATCTCTGTCAAATAAATAAATAAATAAAATCTTAAAAAAAAAAACTGTAAGATGCTGATGAAAGAAACTAAAGATGACATAAACAAATGGAAAGATATTCTATGTTCATGGATTAGAAGAATTAATATTGTTAAAATGTCCACACGACGCACAGTAATCTACAGATTCAATGTAATCTCTTCACAGTCCTAGAACCAGTAAGACAAAAATTTGTATGGAGCCACAAAAGACTCTGAGCAGTCAAAGCAATCTTGAGAAAGAGGAACAGAGCTGGAGGTATCACAATCCCAGGTTTTGAGATACATTACAAAGGTGTAGCAGTCAAAACAGGATGGTATTGGCACAAAAACACATAGATCAACAGAACAAGACAGAGAACCCAGCAATAAGCCTATGCTTATGTGGTCAGTTAATCTACAAGGGAGGCACAAATAGACAAGGGGAAAGGACAGTCTCTTCAACAAGTGGTATTGGGAAAACTGAACACCTACATGTAAAAGAATGAAACTAGACCATTCCCTTACAAATGTTTATTGCAGCATTATATACAATAGCCAAAATGTGGAAGCAACCCAAGCATCCGCCCAAAGATGGATAGATAAAGATATGGTATAGATACACCCAATAGAATACTACTCAGCCATAAAAAAAAAGATGAGATCTTGACATTTGAAGCAACATGGATAGACCCAGAGGGCATTATGCTCAGTGAAATAAGAGAAAGACAAATTCCACGTAATTTCACTTATAGGCAGAATCTAAAAAAACAAAAACAAAAAGCTGGATTCTTAAATGCAGAGATCAAACTGACAGTTGCCAGAGGGGAAGTGTAGTGGGGGATGAGGGAAGCAGATAAAGGGAATTACGAGGTACAAACTTATAAATTATTAAACAAGTGCACAGAAAAGTGCAGCACAGATAATATAGCCAATAATGTAACAATGTTCAGTGACAGATGGTGACTACACTTGTGGTGAGCACTGAATAATGTACAGAACTGTTAAATCATCATGTTGTACATCTTAAATGGATAGAACACTGTCATATTAAACTTCAATTTTAAAAGCAGAAAAGTGAAATAAAGAAGTAAATAGTCAAATTATTAGAAGTAGAAAATAGGACGGTGGTTATCAGGGGATAGAGGGAGACATGGGAAGTTCATGTTCAATGGGGATGAAGCTATAGTTCTACAAGGTAAGTCCCAGACACCTGCTGTGCAACATTATGCCAATAGTTAGCAATGAGGTATTTTGCACTTACAAGAGGACAGATCTCATGTTAAGTGTTTTTACTAAGAAAACAACAAAACAATACCAGGAAACTTTGGGGAGTGATGGATATGTTCATTACCTTGAGGGTGGTGATAGTAATCCATATCTGTGTGAACACATATATCCAAGCTCACAAAACTGTCTCTATTTTGTGTAATTATTTATATACCCATTATCACATCAATAAATACAGCTGGGAATTTTTTTTTTTTTTTGCTCCAAAGCATTAAATGATTAACGCTTATATATATCTGACTTCCCAGTTGCAATATTAGCACCATCTCTTCGTCTAGTACTTAACACATTATTAAACTCTACCCTGTGCTGTACTTTGAAATGCACGTGCTTTATTTCCTTACACATGTATGACCTCAACAGCAGGCTCAGTATTTTGTTGCATTTCAAGGACACCCCCCCCCAGTTTTATGGATCACTAGGAGGACTCACAGGGTTCAACATATTGTACTCAAGGCTATCATTTATTACACCAAAAGGACTCTGAACCAAATCAACAAACGGAAAAGGTGCTTGGGGTTGTGAAGTGTAGGGGAAACCAGGTACAAGCTTCCAAGAGCTTCCACGCAATAGGGTAACACAAGATGAGTTTAATTCCCCTAGCAACAAGTTGTGACTTATAAAATGTTGCCATCTAGGAAAACTCATTAGATTTATTGCCTGGGGCTTTTACTGGGGGCTGATCTTCCTGGCATATACCCAAATTCCAGAGTTCCTAGGCAAGGCAGGTGTCCAGCATAAACCACATCATTTGTGCAAATAACTAGTTTGGGCACAGTGGGCCACTCTTACCAATTCTGGAAATGGTGGGAACCCTCCCCAAATCCAAGCCAAGGGCCAACCTTGTAAATGGGACTTTGAAAAGACAGTAGTCAGACCTGCTATTCTTTATTCTGCCCATTTGGTCACTGTTAAGTCCCACTAATGTTCAAATATCTGCTGAATTCCATTTCTAACCTTAGGCTATTGATAAAATGAGGCAAGAGGAATCAAAGAAGTAAAAATTTCATACCTATGAAGAACTATGTTTATATTAACACCATCTGCATGTGTTTTCAAGAACTGTCATGCCACATAATAGGAGTTTGTTCCCATATTAACCTAAACTTGGACAAACCAATTTCATGTAAACATCTAGCTAATTATTATAAATATAGAAGTCAACAATAGGTAATGGTTAAATCACCACCACAGAGATAATGGCCCAGGTATAATATCTATTTTTTTAAAAATTTTATTTCTTTAAGATGGAGAGAGAGGGCGTGGATGAGCTTGCACAAGTAGGAGGGAGGAGCAGAAGGAGAGGGAGAAGACGACTCCCCACTGAACAAGGAGCCCAACGTGGGGCTCAATCCCTGGACCCTGAATGCTTCACTACCATAGTAGCAGAATGACTTTTGCTGTGGTATGACAGGGCCACCTCCAAATTACGCTCTAAATAAGAGGCCTATCTTTGAGAATAGAATAAATTGATACACATACCTTGACAGATCAACACAGTCTTCTTTATCAGAAAAAGCTGACTGTAAACCATAAAACCTACCTAGAGCACTTCCTTAATAGATGGTATTCTATATTTTTAAAAAGATTTTTTTTTTAATTTACTTTAGAGAGAGAGAGCAAGCACAAGTCAGGGAGGAGGGGGCACGGGGAGGGGATGGAGGAGCAGACCGTGTGCTGAGCACAGAGCTGGACACAGGGCTTGACCCCACAACCCCGAGATCATGACCTGAGCCAAAGCCAAGACTGGGTTGCTTAACGGACTGAGGTACCCAGGTGCCCCAGATTATATTCTGTATTTTGACGAACTCATACAGGCTTTAAGAAAAACATACAAGTTCCTTTGATTTTAATTTATCCATGTCCAGGAATATAATCTGAAAATTTTGCTCATCTTTGCAGCTCTGGAGTATGATGCATATAATGAGGCAAAAGGCTCCATCAGTATGGTAGACCAAAATTGTGGAAAACCTTGAAATCTAACTGGGGAATTTTAAACTGATTCTGTGAGGGTTTGTAAAGTAGGTGATGTGGATGGACTGAATTTCTGAAGCATCAGAAATTATATGTAAAGCTCTGGGTAGGAATATTTTTGGGGGAGAGGGTCCTAGGTGACTGTCACTCCAAAATGTTTGTGAAGTCTCAGGCCAAGTATGTAAGGAAATTTAGGTCAAAAGCAAGCCACCTATATCAGTGTTTTCCAAACCAGTGTGACCATGAGGAACACTCAGGACCTTATTATAGATTTCCAGCCTACCTCAGATCAGCTAAATCAGAATCCCCAGGCAAATGGCCTGAAAATCTGTATTTTATCAAATACCGAGTCTGAGTGATAGATTTCAGCATCTTTAAAATCCAAGCCCAGTTAGGCATTTTACAACTCCATGGCTATTTCGGGCCTATTCCTGTTGTTAAAGCCCGTACTACTGTGTTTCCTGAGGGGTGACAGCAAAATGGCATCTCAGGGGGTCAAGAAACCATCGCTCGTGTGTGTCCTCAAAGGCAAAGCTGTGAAGTTTCCTGCACGTAATTCTCTTCTCCAGAAACTCCCAACAAGGAATCAGAAACTCACTGGATTATAACGTTCCTCCCCAAATAACCTAACTGAACCCTAAACCTCAGTTAAAGGTCTAGTTTTGTATTTTTCAGGATTCAATCTCAGCAGCACCACCTACTGATGACTTAAATTCAGTACGTCATGTAAATTCTTAGAGTGAATATTAAACACTTAACTGGAAAACAACTAGAAGGCATTTGGCTTTTCATAAAATATGCATGATAACCAGTAGAGGAAACATTTAATGATTTTTGCAATTGAGGAATCAAGTTGCGTTAAATGACAATGCATCCTTCGATCCTGCTATCAAATGAATGCGGGTCCCCCTAAAATTGACCTTGAAATCCTAAGCCATAACTTGATGGTATTAGACAGTGTGGCCCTTGAGAGGTGATTAGATCCTATTAGCCGTGTCCTTGTGAACAGGATTAGTACCCTTACCAAAGAGACCCCTGAGACCCTCTTCCTCTTGCCACATGAGCTTGCAGGAAGAGGACAGCCTTCTGTGAATCAGGAAGTGAGTCCTTACCAGACACTGGCTCTTGCCAGAACCCTGTTCTTGGACTTTCTGGTCTCCAAAACTATAAGGAATAAACTGCTGCTGCTTATAAGCCACCCAGTCTACGGTATTGTTCTAGCAGCCTGAATGCGTGGAGACAAATCCAGATCTGTTTCTGGCACGCTGGCTATTTTCCATCTGTCCCCTCACTCCCGATCATTCAGTACTCCAGCTGGGTTCAGCCAACAAGAGGATTATTGGCAGGAGATCAGAGGGTGGCAGAGACACAGGGGTATCTGTCCCCCTTGCCCCTCTTTCCTGCCTGCTGTGCCAGTCACAGCTCTGTCCATCTGTCCCTCCCCTGTAAGTCCTACCTCTGCTCGCACTGAGCTCTATGCAGTTACTGTGTAATAGATGCCCCTTTCGACCTCGGAGTCACAACAGTAGAGAGTGCCTTATGGAGTGCCTCAACACCCCATCTTGGTTCCCTTAGTCTTCAGTAGTTCTTTCATGAAAGCCTGTTCTTATGTACCTCCTGAGTGTCATTCTGCTTCCTGCCCTGACAGATACGGAGAACCACTGTGTGTCCTATAAAATCGATCATTCACTCAACACTTAAGTGAATAAGGCAAAAAAAAAAAAAATTTCTTAGGTGCAATACAGATACGACACAAAGATGAAAAAGATTCCATCCATTGTTATCCTCAAGAAGCTCATACTAACATACATAAATGAGATGTGGGTTGACTAAAAATGTTCAAGAAAATGCTTCAGTGTAACTATTTTAATCTCTGTACATAATCTTATTAATCTTATTTTAGGCATCAAACAGGTAAGCCTTTTGGCTAGTATGTCTGCATAGTTCCCTTAAAGTCTCACCTAATTTATTACTACTAGAATAGAACCCTAAGTTTTATTTCAACAACCTTAAATAAGATATTTAAAAACCTGGAACCAATTATTTAACATAAACACATACACTTTTACATTCTAAAGAGGTATTCTTACATACAAATGCTGACCTCTGAGTCCTCATGTGGGACACATTCACTCACGCACGCACGCACACAGTGCACAAAATTCTCACTCTGTGTGAAGATTCTGGAGAGCAGGGACCTGCCTCATTCTCTCCTGTGGCTTCTAGATCTCTCACAAGGCAGAGAATGAATCATTTTTTCAATGAAAACCTGGGAGCAGCACAGCATGGTGGAAAAGAGTACAAATTTCACCTAGACACTTTTGAACCCCAGCTATGGCATCTTCTAGCTAGAGGACCTTGAGCAAATTATTAAACTCCCTGCCTCAGTTCCCTTACCTACATCACCTTTGTTTAAGTGATTATTTGAAAAGCACTTAAGAGTGGTACCTGTCTCATAGTGAGAACAATGTAAGTGCTCGTCCAATAAACAAAATTAAAGGGATGCTTTTTTTACATTGCCTAGAAGTACTGTAGTTGGAAAAGACCTTAAGAGATAGGATTCTCTCATTTGTAGGTGTTCTAACCAAAGCCTGGGAAAAATTAATACAATTAGCTAGTGTAAAAGATGTGACTGTCTCAGATAACATCCCTCCTAGGAAGACTCACTCATTGATACAACATGCTTAAGACATAAATGGAACAACTTTATCCAACAAAACAAATACAAGTCTTTTTTTTTATCCCCACCCAGCAAAGAGAAAGACATATGGGCACCCAATCCATTCTGGAAAAGGTTTAGTCATGAGTAGATTAACTTCGGTTCTATAAAAAAATAAAATCTTGACTACTATGAAACAATACCAGTTTCAAGACCTCTAAAGGCTCTGATTTAGGTAAAAACCTTACTTGCAAGCTAAATAGTCTGCACCATTCCATGAGTGCTGAAAAATGAAGACCCAAGACCCGTGGGTCTAAGACAAAAGGACTGTATCATTCACAGCACTAGCAGTAGGCAGAATATCAGCATTTTTGTTCCAAAGGGAGACACTATGTCTGTCTTCCAAGGCTTAGGCAACCCTGCTCTCTGCTCCAAAGAGAGACGTCATGTCTATCTTTAGCAAGGCTGTTCACTATAAAAACCTCTTTAAGAAGATAGTCTAAAAAAAGCAGTCACTGCCTGTTTGCAAGATGTGCAGAAACACAAAAGAACTATGGAAAAAAGCATCTCTCAACAATTTCTACCCTTTGTTTCTACACCATCTGACTCTTGGGGAAATTTTCATGAATTTCATGAAATTCATGCACCATTCCATTGATCACTAGTAATCAGACGGAGTCTGGGATCAACTGTTTAATCAACTGTTTAATCACAGAGCATTCAACTACAACTACAGCCAACAGGACTCCAAGCAGAGGCATGAGGTCAGTTTCATCCATGCCGCAGTGGCCGGCACCCAGCCAATTAAATCCCACAAACCATCAGAATTCACCTTGGCAAATCAGATGGACCTGGACTTCCTCTCCCTGAAGTGGACCTACGCAGGGAGCGTGTTAACAATTGACATGTTTTTCTGTGACCATAAAATCAAAACAAGCGATGTTAAGCTCTCCTGAACTAAAGCTTTATGCATTACCAACTGGACAACAGCTTATTTAAAGGGCTAGGATGCTCAAAGTACACTGGCTAAGATTCACTCTCCCCAGTAGATCCCCTTTCTGCTAGACTTCCATGGTTCTACACTGCCCTCCCACCGCTCCCCCCTTACCCAGGCTATGTGTTGTGTTACTGAACAACAAATTACTACAGTTAGTGGCTTAAGACAATATACATTTATTATCTCACAGGTTCTGCAGGTCAGGATCCTGGACATGGCTTATCTGAGTCCTCATCAAGGCTGCACAGAAGATGTTGGCCAGAGGTGGGTTCTCATCTGGAGACTTGACAGGAAGGCTCTGCTTCCAAGCTCAGTCTGCTAGCAAGATGAGTCTCATATAACGTAACATAATCACAGGAGCAACATCCCCTCACCTTTCCATAGTCTGCTTGGTTATTAGAAAGATACAGGTCCTTCCCATGCTTAAAGGGATTAAACACAGGCATAATCATGAGGAAGGGATCATGGGGGAATCCACTCCAAAATCTATTTGCCTCATCACATCAGACATATTCTTGGACACTTGAGACACATATTTAATGTTAAGCTTCCTAGTAGCTACATTAAATAAGTTTAAAGTACACAAACACTATAATACCATTATGTGACCCAATTGCTACAGTGAAATATAGTCCTGCTGAAATGATAAGGTTATGGTTAATGGGGAAAATACTTTTACGTTGCTTCAGGTTCTCAATTTAATTAAAATTAAGATTTAGAATTTAGTGGGGTACCTGGTTGGCTCAGGCAGTTAAGTGTCTGCCTTCAGCACAGATCATGATCCCAGGGTCCTGGGATCAAGCGCTGTGTTGGGCTCCCTGCTCAGCTGCGGAGTCTGCTTATCCCTCTCCCTCCCCCGGCTCATGCTCTCTAATAAATAAAATCTTTAAAAAAAAAAAAAAGATTTAAAATTTAGCTCCTCAGCTGCACTAGCAAGCCCTCAAAAGTCCAATCGGACAGTGCAGCATTAAAGTAGGACTCAAAGCCTCAAGTATCTCTAGGGGTCTGGCAAAAAAGAAATGAAGTGGTAACAAGATGTTCTTTGACCAAACTTTAATCAGGCTCCTCTAAGCCCTCCCCTCAACTAGGCTTTGGCATGATCCCTGTCCTTACCAGGCCTAAATAGCCCCATTTTAGCAAATAGTCTGCTAAGTCAGTTTAGAGAGAATCCACCTCTCGCTCCTTGAGATGATTACATTGCCTGCCCTCAGCAAGGATCCCTCCTATCCTTGTATCCTTGATGGCTCTTCTTAGAAATTTTCTGTTTATGGATCTCCCACACCCCTTCTACTCTGCTTCTTGGCTATAAATCCCTAGTTATTTTATTCTGGATTGAGTCCAGTTTTATACTGTCATTTCCTCTACTGCAAACTTCTGATTAAAACTCTGTTACCATCTTAACTAGGATCTGGCTCTAGTTCTCCCTGACAATTAGAAGGGTGAAGTTTTAATAAATGGAGGGCTCAGTGGCAAGCCAGAGATGGAACAGCCAGCTGTGGAAAGAATATAGGCCTCGTGTTTGTTATTGTGATTTTTTTTTCAAGGAGCAAGAAATCCTTATTTTCCATGGGAAATCAAGTCTCAATATAACATTTCCAAAAAACTCTTTCTCTATGCAGGCCAAATAAAACATAATAGCTGGACTTGCGTGAGCCACTAGTTTTTAACCTCTGCTTTAAGGTGCCTATCCTACTGTGGTTCATTCTGTATTAATTTTTGTTCGAATCCCAAGTGGTAATCTTAATTTCCTTTACTTCCAAAGTTTTGGGGAGCTACATCACTATAGTACCTAAGAATTAATCACATCCAGGGAAAAAAGTCTTCTCCTGGGCTCTAAGAATCTCTCCTCCTAGCCTTTCCTTTGCAACCCTACCCCATGCCTACCTTTCGTCTCACTCAAGAACAGTTTGAGAAGGAAGCAGGGAAGATTGCCTTTTTCTTTACTCTCTTCTGGCAACTCTTAAATGTCAAGAAACAAAGGGGGTATGCTTTTCTGATTAATTTTACTTCATTCTTTGGTACATTTGCCATTTTCCCCAGGTTATGAATGAAAAAGCAAAAAAGGGCAAAATGGGAACTAGTTTACCTTGGTGCTTCCTACAGCTGAATTAAGATATAACATGCCCTCAAATTATTGGAATCTTCAAGGAAATGAAAATATTCTATTTACTTTGAAGCTCACAGGGAGGGTATTACAGGGGAAGACTGTTTGGTGCTTGGGGGGTGAGGAGAAAGACCACCTCCCTTTCCCCTCCCCTCCTCCGGGGGCCAAGGTGCCAACAATAGAAGCTAAACCGTTCTAAGGACAGATGCAGGGCTTTGGATTCCCTAGGTGAGTATACAAGTTGTAGCCTTTCTGTGAAATAAAGGTAAACAAATTTAGAGATTATCATATGGAAGATAAAGCAAATTAGCCTGTCTGGGGCCTCCAACCTAGTGCTTGCAACTGCAGTTAGAAAAACACAAAAAGTCACTCTGGGGAACAAAGGAACGGTGAGACTGTCTTTAGTCCTCCAATGGACTGGGTAGAGTGAAAATGTGATCCGAAGCGGCAAGCTGTGAAAATGGTGAAGACAAGCAGATTTATCCCTGGATCTCAAAAAGGAGAGGAGAACAAACTGGCCTAGACTGGGTACTCTGAGGGTTGAAATGAGTAAGTGTCACTGTTTAGGGGCACATGTAAGAGGCTGAACGCACCAGTCAGAGGTAGGAGATACACTTCTGGGAATCCAAGTTTGGATTCTCTGAGTGGATCTTCCTATCGAACCTCTATGGTATTTAACTTCAACACACCATTAACATAATGTCACACTTTGGTTACGTCACAGCTTTAACAGGGTTTAGATACTAGCCTGGCATCCTAATCACCAGGTTCAACACTGTTCCTCAAATGTGTCCCAGAACCAAATTACAAACAAGCTTTTGGGGAACAAATGGATGATATGAACAAAAGACGTCATAACATACTATATGATGATTAAATTTTGAAAACAGAGTGAAACCACTAGTACACTTCTCTATTGTTCATTTCTAAAGTTTATCTACTGATATGAAAATGAATTTGTAAAGAAAACGCATCCGTATTTTCAGATTTGTAAAGGTATTATTTAAATATTCAAGGTAAAGTTTTAAGGTAAAATATTAAGGTAAATGTTTGGGTATTCATTTAAACATTTCAATATTTAAGGTGAATGTTTAAATACCTATCATATTCAATGCTAACATGTAAAATTTTAGAAAGCAGTTAGTGAACCTTGAACACCTGGTATACATTCAAGTCAATGAAATGAAATCAATAGTTAATAAACAAAACTCAATGAAAATAATGACATAATGGCTAAGCTCACTTAAGTCAGAAAATAATGGTGAGCCTTCATTTTCTTTTCCTTCCCTTTTTTTGAGGTGGGAAGAGGACAGGTCTTTTGTTTTTTGTTTTTTTTTTTGAGATTTTACTTATTTATTTGAGAGAGAGAAAGTATGAGTTAGGGGGACGGCAGACTTCCGCTGAGCAGGGAGCCCGATGCTGAGCTCGATCCCAGGACACCAAGATCATGACCCAAGCTGAAGGCAGACACTTAACCATCTGGGTGCCCCGAGGGTAACTGTAGGGCATACAATTTCTCAAGACTGTATTTAAGCATAATATATAATTCTTTGAATCTAAATGTGTTCATTGGTTTAACTGGGATAGCTTCTGATCGAAAGAGGAAGAAAGCATTCTGTCCTCCATGTCCATAATTCTTATCACCTGAAAGTTTACAAGGAATTTTTCTAAATTTAGAAATAAATAGTGGCTAGCCACTCATTCTCTAAATCACTTTCAGGGTCAGTTTTGATCTGATGATTATTTAGAAACCATGTATTTATTGCAGGAGACCGATACACTAAGAAACAACAAGAGCAAAATGTAAATTTCAGTTAGCTTGTACAGGCTTCTGTCCAGGAGAAACCTGAGGTGAAACAGAGAAAACTGCGCCTGGCTGACCTGAGCGACGCAGGAATACCCCAAATCCACACACTCCCCGCCCCCAACCAGCAGCAGAAACCTCCGCTCACCGCGGGGCTGTCACGCTCCCCTCACGCCTGGGTCACAACTTGCCCTCAGATTCCAGCAGCCCCACCTCCCGCCTTCCCCAAACCCACGAGCTACAACCCTTCTGACACTAGCTTCCACAGGCACACTTGAGGTCTTTTTCAAAGTGAAGTGCCATGTTTATGGTAATATTTATATATTTATTAACCATTTGATAGGTATAAAACTGTGCTGTTTTTCTTAGATTCCTATCTTTATTCTTAAGTGCTGGCATTGCTGAAATTTTGGTGTTGTGCCTCTAACCCTGTTTTCCCCCATAAGCCCTTAGTAAGGCTTTTTCAATTCATAACCTGATTTTCAGAACACATGTTTGTATTACAGCAGAACCCAGTGTATACTATTATGAACTCCAATTCAAATGAATTATAACAAGTCCAATATATAAGAGTCAACTGCTGGAAACAACTACCCATGTTCAGGTATCTCTTAAGGTGATTTTAAGCATTCCGTAGAGAATTTATATTTCTCAAACGACAGCTCCTGGAGTAAGTATCTAGAAAACAATGAGTTATAAACAGCATTTGATTAATTAGCCATGAATTAATAGAGAAAAAGAATACTTAGAAATACCACTTTCAAAAGATATTAAACCAAGTATTTAGATCGTGCTACTCAATTTTAATTTAGTGATGCACACCTCTTGGTCAAACATGGAAAATAGCACTTCAAAGGTTTTCATCTCAAAATGTATACTTTTGACAAAACTGTTAAAACATATTACCTAACTCAGCTCCTTTAGCCATATGCTTTAGCTTCATTTTTGAAAACAATTTTCCTGGCCATTTTGAATTATTATAAAAACAAACGAGTATAAACTGGACACTTACTCAATTTTAACCTGTCCCTAATGAAAGTGTCAACAGGACCGTGTTAAAGTAAGTTTTCTTCAGCAAATAAAAATTTGGGGGTATTTTCTGCATTTCAAACATACCAGTCAGAAGAGTTAAATACATATAAATGCTGGATGAAAGTTAAAATAAAAACAGAATTTTGTCTTATCATGCTAAAACCTTTAGGGAAATTATCATCTTTCAAATACACGAAAGGCATGCAGGTCAGAAAGTTTAATGAAATAAGCAAAAGCACAGTAACTGAACTTGTAGCCTCATGTGATTCCACTCCGCCTATTAGAAGTCTTCCTATTTCAAATCCACATTTAATTTCACCTAAAGAAAATCCATTGGCCTACCTGCCCTCCCATGTAAATTAATATTTTGCAACCACATGAATAAAATGAAATTATCCTGATACTTGAAAATTAAAACATTTCACTAAGACCAATCAAAATCTAAGCAATCTTTTAAAAAGAAGAAAAATATATTAACTGTACAAAGACAAAATTAAAATTAATTTTTACTATGATGTCAGATAAAGAACTTTTTCTGGTCAAATCCAAAAAGTATTCATTTCTGGGACATTGTTTGAAAAAAACATGCATGAGGCAGCAAAGACGCTATAAATAAGGCAGTGACTATTCCCTTTGACACAAGCAGTGATAAAATGGAAGGCAGTTTGTATTCCCCCCTCTACAAAAAAAAAAAAAGCTATAAAAAGCTTATCTACTTCTTTTCTACTTTATTGAATATTTGCAATAAGTCTTCTTTACCAGATTCCTTTAATAACCTAAATTTAGTAAAGAAACTTTTTTAATGCTAGCAAGGTATCTTCTAAAGCACAAGAAAACTAAAATATATTTTATTCTTAGAATTGTTTTATATAACTATATATATAATAAAGGATCCATGTAACTGACTGACACCTAAGAAAAAGGTTGATTAGGAAAAAAAAACTTTAACAATTAGCTAATGTTTGTTTTCAGTAATAACTTGAAACTAAACAATTTATAATGGCATTATTCCAGGCCAAATACTTGTAATGTAAAAAAATGCAACTGCTGATTTTACCTCTTATTTGGAATGTTAGAAATACTCTCCCAGCCAGCATGTTAATGTCTTAAGCAATCTGCTTCCTAAGTAAACAAAACAGCTGAAGGAAGGCCAGAGTAGCACAGGGCCTCCAACATCACCTAGTTTGTATATGAGAATATCAAGAACAGTAACATTTTACACAGTCTGATGTTATCTATCTCCTTTAGTTTGAAGCAATATACAAAAACAGTATATGCAGGGTGCCTGGGTGGCTCTGTGAGTTAAGCATCTGCCTTTGGCTCAAGTCATGATCTCTGCTCCTGGGACTGAGTCCCGCATCAGGCTCCCTGCTCTGTGGGGAGCCTGCGTCTCCCTCTCCCTCTGCCCCTAACCCTGCTCATTCTCTCTCTTTCTCTCTCTCTCTCTCTCTATATATATATATACACACATACATATATATATATAAAATAAATAAAATCTTAAAAAAAAACCACAGTATATGCTTCAGAGCTGTAATTAATAATTACCCCCACACCACCCCAAATTAGCACCAGTGAAAATGAAAGTACGACTAAATGAAAGCACTCCTAACTGGAATGTAGATGTCTCTGATAAGATCACTCAAACATGAACAAAAGGCTCAAGCATTTGCTAATAAAAATAAAACATCCCAATTATTTTCCGAAAGCATATTACGAATGGCAGAAATCACATCCCGAAGTCTCAGTACCGCAGTACTCCACCCCGTCCCATGCTCCTCCTCTAAGCTGCGAGAGGGTAGCTGCTCAATGTCAGCTGCTCAATGTCAGGGATATTTAAGGTGGACAGAGGTAGAGGATCTAAGGCAGACGCTCTGCAAACCTCAAAGAATTCTGTAGTTATACTAACACTACTTATTAGTAGTTATACTAACTAGTAATATTAGTATACTAACTAGTAGTATACTAGCTAACTAGTTAGTTATACTAACACTTAAGCTAACTATCTAGCAAGATACTCTTTTGACAAAAGATATATATGTGTTAAAATCCAATCCTCTGATTTCCTTCCGGCAATGAACTGAAATTTCCACTTCACGGCAGACAGAACTGGAGTAAACAATCAAATTAGCTCTTATTCTTACTCTTATCCTCAACCAAGTACCACCACTTTCTTTTTTTTTTTTAAATTTAAGATTTTATTTATTTATTTGACAAAGAGAGAGAGAGATCACAAGTAGGCAGAGAGAGGCAGAGAGAGGAAGGGAAGCAGGCTCCCTGCCTAGCAGAGAGCCTGATGCGGGGCTCGATCCCAGGACCCTGGGATCATGACCTGAGCTGAAGGCAGAGGCTTTAACCCACTGAGCCACCCAGGTGCCCCATACCACCACTTTCTTTAGAAGAAACCCAAGTGGCCACAAACTGATAGATTTTACAATGCAAATTAATGAAACTGTTTTATCATGTGCCATTCACCATTTATAGAAATGGACTTGCGCTGGGGGTGGGAGTGAGCGAGAGAAGAGTCCTAAGCAGACTCTGCGCCTCTATGATGAGCACAGAGCCTGACATGAGGCTCGATCTCACAACCCGGAGCTCAGGGCCTGAGCAGAAACCAAAAAACAGATGCTAACCAGCTGCACCACCAAGGCTGCCTGCTCCTTTGGAAAATATTAAACGTGAATTTACCTGTATCCTTGATTACAACTATTTCAGTCATTTATGCAACTCATTTAGAGTTTATCATTATATTTTTTAAATTACAGAACATCGAGAACACTTACACTGAAACCTTCCTTTCTCTGAGAGAGGAGGTGCAAATTCCAAAGTAGTATAGGGGTATTCTTGTGTTTGTTTTTGGTTCTGAGGAAAAGCACCGTATCACATGGTTGTTTCATAATATCTGGTATCTAAACTGGCTAACATATTATATAACACACAATTAAGTGGAAACATTCTCAACTGTTTAAACACCATATCTCATTTTTAAAGTAACAAGATGATCCTGAACTTAAAAAGTTTCTAAAAACAAAACAAAACAAACTTCCTATATCCTGCCACAGAAACAATGGATTACAAACAAATATTTGATTTTTTAAAATTAACTAACCAGAATAATCTAAGGTCCAAATGCCAGCTATTTAATAACCTGATAGTGTACATTACTGTAACTTGCCCTTGTTTCTAACTTGACTGTGGTTATAAATTTTACTTGGTCTGATTCAAATTTGGTAACCAACCTGAGGAAAAGAAGTATCAAAGAAAACTTTTAAGAAGGATTTTCCTCCCTCTTCACTGATTTCAGTATCATAATAGAAGATAGAACTATAAGGTAATGAGAAGTCTTTTAAAATAAACATGCCAAAATGCATGCATACAAAAAACAAAGTCCTGGGACACTTGGGTGGCTCACTTGGTTAACGTCCAACCCTTCATTTCAGCTCAGGTCTGCATCTCAGGGTCTTGAATTCAACCCTTGCATTGGGCTCCATGCTGGCATGAAGCCTACTTAAAAACAAAACAAAACAAACAACACGAAGTTCGATCAATGCTGATTACATTTCTAAAATCTACTTAAAAAGCCATCAGAGTGAATCAGGTACATGAACTTGAGAAAAGCTAATTTTGGTGTGAATGGGGGAAAAGGAAGTTTTTTTTTTTTTTAAAGGCATAAATTTCCTTCAGATTCTAAATGCAATTCGAAATGAAGAACACAAGGGCACCTGGGTGGCTCAGTCGGTTAAGTGTCTTCCTTCAGCTCAGGTCATGATTCCAGGATCCTGGGATCAAGCCCTGCACGGGGGTTCCCTGCTCAGCAGGGAGTCATCTGCTTATCCTTCTCCCTCTGCCCCTCCATCCTGCTCATGCTTTCTCTCTCAAATGAATAATAAGATTAAAAAAAAAAAAGACACAAAACTGTACTGAGCTATGGTTGCATCAATGACCTGAGCATGCAGTCTGTTATATACTTTAAGGTTATTCATTTTAAGGTTAATAATGTTCACTTCTATGTATGGTTTTCTGATATGAACCCAAAAATATTAATAATTTTTGACCATAAATCATATGGTTCTAACTGTGATTCCTTTAGGATTAAGTAATAAAGTACTATAGTGAAAATGGAGCATTAAGTCTAACACCATAAAGAAAGCGATAAATCCAGAATATGGAGTTCTATGTGACAACTAATGTAGGTCTTCATTATTTTTTTTAAAAGATTTTATTTATTTATTTGACAGAGAAAGACAAAGTGAGAGAGGGAACATAAGCCAGGGGAATGGGAGAAGCAGGCTCCCCGCTGAGCATGGAGCCCAATGCAGGACTCCATCCCAGGACCCAGGATCATGACCTGAGCCAAAGGCAGGTAGGTGCCTAATGACCGAGCCCCCCAGATGCCTCTAGTATAGATCTTTAAAAACTCAGTAGCAGGGAGGAAAAAAGGCAGGAAGATTAATCCAGATTAATAAAGGATAAAGGAACACGAGAAATGCGGTGCATGCTCCTGGATTTTTAAAAAATTTATCTATAAATAACAGCTTGGGGACATTTGATAACAATAATATCACAGAATTATGGTTAATTATCTTAGACATGATAAAGATTTAGGTTGTGTAAAAGGATGTACTTATCCTTACAAGATACATGATAAAATACTTAGGAGTATGGTTCACAATATTTGTAACTTCTCTATTCACACAAGACAGTATGTGTGTACACACACAGACACACACATATATATACACACGTATATAAACATACATGAAGAAATAAAGCAAGTGTGACAAAATGTTATTGATAGTCAATCTAGACAGAGTATTTGGGTATTCAATATATTATTATTCTTTCAATCTTTTTGTAGGTCTGAAAATTCTCAACATAAAAAGTTGCTGGAAAAAACGCCATTTATAATATCAGATACTTATACTTACCTCAACAGGCCAATTTAGTAATGATCTCCCATTCCCTCTCTAATCTTAATGTCTAAAGTAACGGTCTCAAAATCGAACAGACACACCCTAGGACACAGACAAAATGAACCAGAGATACAGAAGGAAAATACTAGAATTTCTATTAATATTCTTTTTCTCTGACCCTCCTAAGATGTCTGTTTTTCAGAGTGTTGCATAATGCACAAAATAAATTGCCAGAGTAGAACCTGTATAATTTGTAAATACATATACATACATATTTTGAAGCTGTACACTTAAAAATATTTGTTACTGATGAGGATATCTGTTAAAAAAAATTGGGATATAATAATTCTTCAGTATAGACATACCTATTTTTAAGATCATTAAACTGATTTAAGATCATTAAAACTGATTAAACTAAAACCAGAAGATCATTAAAACTGGTCCTTTTTGCTTTTATCTGAGGGAATGCTGACTCAATAATTTAATATGTAATCCTTATCTGAAATTCTAAGAAACTATAAGAAGCAACAGACAGACAACAGTGGTAGTGGGAGATATTAACACAGCTAAAGAGTCAGAAAATCAGCAAACTACAGAATGACCAGAGGTTATCACGAATAAAATGATAAATTCTGTTCAGCAAGGAAATCTATGATTTTAAATACTAAGATTTAAAATGCTCTAAAACATAAAGAAAAAAATGTTGCTGAATTTAAGAAAACTTCAGAAAAAATGACTTAAGTTTTAGAATTTTAAAGAAAGATCATACTAAAAAAGAACACATAAAACTAAGCTTTGATTAAAAACTGGGGGGAGCATATCATCATAAATAGTATAGAAAATAATCTATTGACTTGACAAGAATAGTCAAACCATGATTATAAAATAAAAGGTAACTGAACATAAGGCCTTCGGAAAATATTTAGCTAACTTTCTTCCATGTATTTTATTTTGAAGGGGGCAGGAAGTTAGCTGATTTTAAAAAAAATGAAAATGATGTAAGAATGAAAACTTAAAACTATAATTTTGTAATTAAATAATTTAAAAGTGATATAACAGCTATAATTATTAGTACAATTGCTAATAAAATAATAAACCAAGGAAACAGATGAGAAAAAGAAAACTGGTTTAAAGTATTAAACAGATGAGCATTTGATCAATAATACCAATGGACCTCATTCTAGAAAATGATCATTGTTTTATAGCTGCATAGTTTATCATATAGGACACTACTATGTCTTACCTAAACTCAAAGCTTTGGACTAAAGATATTTCCGAGCTGAATTACACATGTCATATGTACATGAAAATTGTGCCAAAAAAATATTAATGGTCTATTAAGCATTTTAAATACAAAAATATAGAAACAAAATTCCAGAAGCTTGTAACATAAAGACGGGAATCTCCAGGCCCCTAAAATGGTCCCTCACTGAGTAGGAGAGAGAGGTACAGACAAGGATGACCCTAGAGTTGGAAAGACTGTAAAATCCAGTAAGTACACAAACACACTAGTCCTAGCAGGTGTTTGGCAATGATAAGATTATCACATCCAACTGGCCATGGGTTTGCCAGTTACTTACGCTAGACAGTAACTGGCTGAATTTTTCCATGAGTGTATGTACTTATGGAAAAATTCGTGTTTATGTATACACACTCAAATTCTATAAAGGAAATAAACAGAGAAGTAAAATTTGCTTCACAGAAATCTACATTATAGTTAATTCATTTGATACATAATTCTACTCCTTAAAAAAGGGAAGGGGCAGCTATATTTTAAAAAGACTTGAGAGTACGATACATAGACCAGTTTTGGAACAAAATGATTTGTGCTCCTAACTGATCCTTTCCTATTTCTATCCTTGCCATGTCATCTGAATGATGGAAAATCCAGGTTCCTCTGCATTGGTATTTTTCTGTCCGGTATTTTTATATGAAATAAATGTAAAGCACAAACTAATACAGTTATCAATTTTAAGTGCTCACCATTTAAACCTTTATAAGGCTGGTAATAGGTAAGAAAAATGTATATGTATTGTAATAAGGGTAGTTTTTCCTCTCACCATTCACTGACTTTGATAGGTCAAAAAGCATACTAGAGACTGTATAACTGATGTTACAGCACGAAGGATATCAAGTTAAACTGGGAAAATGATACATTCACCACTGGTAAACAAAAATTTATCAAAAGACAAAGAGAAAAATACATTATGACCTGGGAAAAAGTCTACCAGTTAAACTAGAATATTCAAATTGGAGTGAAAAAGATTATAATCTGTTTGACAATATTTATCAAGAAACAATATACTAAAAATTTTTTAGTATAAAGTGTGAATTCAGTTTCTAAAGTTACTGTTTGAGGGCAACATATTCTAAGCTCAGGTTAGCACAACACTAGGGTGACATACTGAAGTTGAAGACAATGCTGTAAATTTGAACCTATACTATGAGTCACCATTAAAATTACTTGCACAGAAGGAATCATTTGTCAAAAAGGAAAGGAATAATCTACCTAATTACAGCAGTCTTCGAAAATGCAAATTAAATTTTCATTTATGGTGTGAAACATGTTGTCAATTCATTTAATATAATGCTGAACTCAATTTTTCAGTTGTTTAAATAGTATTAAATTATAGCACAACTAGGGAAATGATAAATATTTAAGAAGTTTAAATTCCAGTGGAAAACATATTTCATGTAGATCAAAGGGAAAGCCTTCATTCAAAAATACTTCTGAATAGGGCCAAAATAATTCCATTAGAACTTTAAGAGAGGAGCCCCAAAAGTCCAGTTTGAAAGATAAGAATAAATATACAAACTATGAAGCAAAACCAGGAATATAGAATATTTTGAAACATCTACTTATATCCATTTTAATGAACAATTAAAGGATACAATGTGTTAAAGACATATTTAAAAGACTAATAGTGGGAAAAGACAGATGAATCAAATTTTGTTTATATCCTAAATAATTACAAGAGACTTTGAAAGTGTAGTGTAATTCATGTTTTCTTTCCAGTTTAAAAATTTCTATCCATTGCCTCTATCTTTGGTGTCACTGCCACCAATAAACACAAGTATACAGCTTAGAAATCTAATTAACTATCTTCAACTAGGAAAAAGAAAACCAACATTATTCCTTTAAAAATAAGATATAAAGAATGTGATCCTACTTAATTTTGTCTCATGGTCCCACACTATTCTGAAATATCATGCCAAATGTAAAAATTTGAAAGGGAACATCATCATTTGCTATAATTGAACCAAAAATTTAGCTACTGTACGCTGGTGTGATGACAGCTAGTAGTATGCAGAGGCTACAAAAAGACATAAAATACGTATGTTTAGCTCACAATTAGTCAAAGGAAGGTTCAGTTTAATGTGAAACTGAAACATGGACAACATAATGCCTTCATGTAAATATGCTACAGCTTTGTTCTCTTGCAGTTTAAAGGGATAGTGTAATTATCTTAAATTTACACAAAACATTATGAAACATGGTAGTTGTTCATGATTAAAATAAAATAGCAATGTAAATTAATTTAACAGTGTTAAATATATTCACATGATCACCACTGTGATTCAAAATGGCCACTAATGAAGTTACACAGCAATATATGTACATAACATTTGCCACAACAGTTTTTGTAAGTTTGACTTTTTGCAGACCAGGCAATTTCATGAGACAAATTATCTTGTATCAATTCTTTCATATTATGAAAGGAATTAAATGTTGTAAGTAGTTTCATTCCTCTAGGGGAGGGGGGAAAGGAGAACCTCTAAAAAGTCAGTGCAAATTGAAGAGAGTTCTACCTTCTTGAGTATTTGAACCTGTAGACCAAGATAGATTCCTAGAAGCTGAGGATAAACAAACCTTATGATATTAAAGACTCTCACAACATTGTCAGCGGCATTTAGCAGATATTTGCCACAAAGAGGAATTCCAAGTCCTATAGCAGAGCCTTCTGAGAATATGGTTGCTGTGGCTGAGGTGGCTGTTGACTGCCTCCTGGCTGAGGCAGTGTTGATGATGTTAAATTATAGTTTGGCACCTGGGACATATTAGTTCCTGCATTCTGGTATATAGTGACATCAGCAGTAGCAGCAGCAGCAGCAGGAGGAGGACTATATACTGAAGCCTGGTTGGGGTATGTATTTCCTTGAACAGAACTGACCATTGTGCTGTGGAGGGGGGAGAAAACACTCAATTAGATCAAAACTGACTTACACAGCCATTTAGAGATAAACAGGAAAGCTGTTCATTAAACATTCATTCATTCAACCCATTTCATAAATACTTACTAAATACCTATAAGAGCCAAACATTTGCTAATTTAAACACTGGGATATTACAAAGAAAGAAGGAATGAGAGTCCTTACCATCAAGGACCTTAAATTCTAGTAGGAGAATAAAGATACAAGTCTATGTCAACGGGTAATAACTGGTATGAAGAAAAATAAAGCAAGTAGGAGGACCAAGAGCACCTGGGACAAGAGATTCCAGTTCCTGAACAGTGGCAGGGGAAGGCCCCTTAGATAACAGTACATTTAAAAGACATCTCAAACACATGAGAGGGGGGAGTCCTATTAATTAAGGGGCAGTGTATCAGGCAAAGAGGACAGCGAATAAGAAGCCTCTAAGGAGAGAAAATACCAGACATGTTCAAGGAACAGAAAAGCCACGCTGGAGACAAAAGTGAGCCAAGGGGAGAACAGCATAACAGAAAGTGACAGAATTAAGGAGGAGGAGAGCTTAGAATATGTGGCACCCTGTAGACCGTAACAGGGATTCTGGCTTTTTTTGAATGAGATGAAGATACTGACTGGTTGATTTTGGACAAAAGACTGATGTCATTTGATTCAGGTTTTAATAGACTCACTCTGGGCCAATGACAGATACAAGGATACCTGAAAGGAGACTATTACAGTTGTCTAGATGAGAGATGGCAGGTAGCTCGAGCCATGGTGGACATGGTAAAAAGGAGAGGAAAGGGTCAGATTTTGAAGGCCCTGCATCAAAATTTGCTAGTGGAAAGTGGTGAAGATTGCCTCAAGTTTTAGAACTGATTAGCAGAGTGGCCTTTTCACTGAAAAGGAAGACTACAGATAAGGACTACAGTAGATTTGGGGAGGGAGAATCAAAGTATAGTTGTAGACACACTGAGAGAGACCTAGGAGATTCACAAAAGACAATGGACAGGCCTGGAATCCAACGGAGAGGTCCGGACCAGAATATACACTAGGGAGTCACTGGCATACGCAGTGTTCAGAGTCATGGGCCTGAACTGAGATCTCCTAGGGATTACAAACAGAAATAAAGTAGTTCTTATTTAACCCTAGACCTCGGAAAAAGGAAGATAAATAGGCAAAGAAGATTGAGGAGTGGCAATAAGGTGGAAGGAACACTAAGAGAGAACGGTCATGTGAAGACAGTATTTCAAAAAAGTCAAGTGAAGACATATTTCAAAAAGGAAGTGAGCACTGGATGTCACAGTACAGAAATCACTAGTCTTTGACCAGAGGGGTCCCAGTGATTATGGTAGATGAAAGCTTAATAACCTTATTTCTCTTATTTCCATGAAAATAAAGCTGCATTATAAGAGGCCTCCTGGGTTGCCTGGGTGGCTTAGTCAGTTAAGCATTTTGATTTCAATTCAGGTCATGATCTCAGGGTTGTGAGACTGATCTCGGAGTTGAGCTCTGTGACTGGACGTGGAGCCTGCTTAAGATTCTCTCTCCCTTTGCCCCCTAATCAAATAAAAAATAAAAAAATAAAATAAAATAAAAGGGGCCTTCTATCTATTCCCACCACATTTACTATCTGTACCATACCCACATAAGACTCTGCATTCCCTCTCACAGAAATTGATCAAGGTCAGTGCTCCTATCCAAGGCACCCTCCACTGTGCATGGCTCCTAGACCACCAAAAACATTCCTTCAGGATTGTTGCTGTCTCTGCTTCCTCTCCTCCCGTTCCCAATCTATTTGAGTTTCTACTCTGTGTAAGATACCAACTAAACAAAGAAAAACATTAAGAGGTTTAATATTGAAATTCTTCATACACACAACACTTTCTATTAAAAATGTAAAACATGTTAATTAAAAAAAAGAAAAAAATGTAAAACAATCTATACAATGGGGAATTGCCCAAAATTTTCAAAATATTGCCTATTTCTAAACTTGTCTTCAATTGTGACATTGTTTACAAATCATTTGTAAATTCAATGCTCTTCTACTTTGCAAAAAAACACCCTAATTCATTATTGTAACAGGTAGTCATTTACTGTTACATTCCACCAATTAATGTAACCAACTTAAGTAACATTTAAAGACATTACCCATTATCATTCTATGTGCTGTGTTGTGAGATATAAAGTGTAACAAGAGGTTGGATTTGATGCCATTACATCAGTAAGAGTCACAATACTAGTATCATAAATACAATGTTGAGACCAAGTGTTTAGCTGTGGAGCCAAAATGCCTGGTTTTGTATCTTACCTAAGTCCTCCCTTCCGTGTCTCAGTTTCCTTATCTATAAAATGGGTGACAGTGTATGAACTTCATAGGTTATTAAAGAGTGGTAATACATGCAAAGCATATAGCACAGTGCCTGGTGCTTACTGAAACACTCTATAAATGTTTGCTATTACTGCAGTCATTCCCATTTTGTACAATATTGCCTATCTCATTAATGGTTCTGCCATCTACTTGAGGGTAAAACCCAGCAATTCACCCAATATTTCTCTTTCATACCGCTGCTCTGCCCTCGCTCCTGACCCTGTCACCAATATGTAATCATTCGTTAATCTCCTGAATAACTCTTTCCCCATCTCTTAGCATTTCATCCTGCAGTTGAACAATCACTGCTTGCTTAATATATATAATCTCCTGGCTTCTTACCTAGGCCCTAAAAATTCATCTATCCTACTGCTATTTAAAGCCATTTAACAAGATTCCCCAGGTAAGACCCAACCTCCTTAACATATCTAGGACCATTCATTATCCTTGCCAGTAACTCCAAGTGTTATCTCTCCCCCCATCCCACTGAAGACTTTAATCCTTTAGTAACACTGTACTGTTTGGTAATCCCCAAAATGTGCCATGTATTTTCACAACTCCTCCGTTTAGTCTTTCCATGGGTATCAAGCCATTTCACACTACCAAGTCTTTACTTATGACAGAACATCTTTCTTTTTTCTTCCAGGCTAAGAATAAACACAGATTGAGCACATTTTCTTGTAAACCTTCCCTGAACCACAAGGCTCCTAAAGCACCTTGCAAGTACCCCTATTTGTAATTTGTTATAATTACATATTTTTTTATTGTCCGTCTCTACTAGCTCGTAAGCACCTTGAGGCTAAGAAACTCTAAATAAATGGTCAACTAATATTTGACAAGAGAGCCAAGAATATTCAATGAAAAAAAAAAAAAGATAGCCTCTTCCATAAATGGTGTTGGGAGAATCTGATAACCACATGCAGAAAAATGAAACTGGAATTCTGTCTCGTATCATTCACAAAAATGAACTTGAAATGGATTAAAGACTTATATTTAAGACCTGAAATTCCCAGAAGAAAACACGAAGAAAAAGATCTCTGACATGGTCTTGGTAGCAATTTCCTGGATATGACAACAAAAGCAAAAGCAACAAAAATAAAAATCAACAAGTGGGAGTACATCAAAAATGCATAGCAAAAGGCAGTCAGCAAAATGAAAAGGCAACCTACAGAATGGGAGAAAATGTTTTTAAATCGTATTTCTAATAAGGTTAATATTCAAAATATATACAGAACTCACATAACTCAATAGCAAAAAAACTAACAACCCAAATAAAAAATTGACAGGGGAATTTAATATAGAGTTTCCTAAAGAAGACATAAAATGATCCATTAGTACATGAAAAGAGCTCAATATTACTAATCATCAGGGAAATGGAAATGAAAAGCATAATGAGATATCACCTCATACCTGTTAAAGTAGCTATTGGGAAAAAAGAATCCTTGGGCAGTGTTGCTGGGAATGCAAACTGGTATAGCCACTACGGAAAATAGTATGAAGGTTCCCCCTACCCCCCAAAATCAAAAATTGAACCACCATATGATACAGCAGTCCTATTTCTGGATATATATCCAAAGGAACTGAAATCGGGACCTCTTAGAGTTTTCTGCACTCTCATTTTCACTGAAGCATTACTCACAACAGCCAAGATACAGAAACAATGTGTCATGAGATGAATGGATAAAGATGTGGGGTACACTCATACACACACACGCACATACAAAGGAATATTATCAAAAAGAAAGAAGGAAATCCTGTCATTTGTGACAACTTGGATGAGACATAAGGACATTATACTAAGTAAAATAAGTAAGATACAGAAAGACAAATGCCATATGATCTAATTTATGTGTGGAATCCAAAAAAGTCAAACTCACAGAGGAGAGGGGTAGTGAGCAGGGCTTGGGGATTGCTGAGAATGGGAAATACTGAATAAAGGGTAAACTCTTTCAGTTATAAGATGAACAAATCTGGGGACCTAATATATAGTATGGTGGTTCTAGCTAATAATACTGTATCATACACATGAACGCTGCTAAGAGTAAATCTTAAATATTCTCACCACAAAAGAGAAATGGTAACTAAATGAGGGGATAGTGGTAGTAGCTAATACTACTGAGTGGTAACCATTTTATAATATATAAATGTATCAAATCAACAAATGGTACACCTTAAACTTATACAATATTTTATGTCAATCCTATCTTAATAAAGCTGGAAAAAATTCTAAATCATATTCTGGTACAGATGAAATATAAACATCTGTTTAAGAGAAGCTAAATGAAATAACAGACAAGTACACAGCTTCGGTCACCTCAGTACTATCACGGGCATCATCACTACAGGCAGGTTCAGGAAACGGCATCAGTACCACCTTACCAATTATCAGTAAGATCGCCCTAGGGTGACAGAAATCTGGACAAGTGATAACCCTAGAACCAACATTATATATAAAAGAGTAAGAAATTGCCTTCTAGGTGTGAAATAAAGGACACTTAAAAACCTGCCTACCAAAAATAGAAGAAAAAATAATTCCTCATTTGTCATTACATATAACTTGTCATTACAAAGCTCAAGTTGAATATGCAGTACACCTCTATCGAGTATATTTCCAACCCTAATTCTTGCTCCTCCCAATATCCTACATTTACTTTGTCCCCAATTTCCTCATTTAAACACACAAAATATATTTTTATTTTATATATTTATAAATGAATGTTATACACATGTGTGTGTGTATGTGTGTATACCTATTTAAAAACTTCCTCAAAGACTTGTGAAACCTTTGCAAGAAATTAAAAAATATAACTCATTGGCCTAATACAGCACTTAAAATTCCCATCAACACTTAAACATTTATGTATCAAATATTAACCGAGTTTCCAGCAGCTGTAAAACTCTGCTATGTAGTGTGCATACAAAGGTGAAAGAGACTTAGCTCCAGCTCTCAATATGCAATAATTCAGTGAGGATATAAATAAGTGAAAAATCAATAAGACAGTATATGCTGTGCTGGGCTACTGTGGCAGCAACAGAAGAGAAACAGTGTTGGACAGGCAGGAGGGCGAAACAGGCACTCTGGGAAAGATGAACGTCGACCAAGAATAAGAACTGCAGAATAAGGAGGAATTTGCCAGGTATGGAGGGCTCAATATTTCTAAGAAATGTTCTACTAGGCACCTCTAAACGGCACCTACTGAAATGTACCTGTGCTTCTTACAGATAATTCTGATAGCTATAGTGTATCAGTGGAACCAGGCCCTGGCATACAGAGCAGGACGTGCATCCGGGATTTTACATTCTCAGTGCTGAAGCAAAACAACCTACAGCAAAACAGCAACAGGATGCTACGCTGCTACAGCATAACACAGTTTAAGCACCTAACATCAGATTACCTCTGAGAACAATTTCTCAAGACCCTGACCTAAGAGTGGTTCGGAAACAAGCTCTAGTGACAAGGGTGTTAGGGCAGCATGTGGCACAGTAACAACAGACTAGTTGGGAGAGAGGGAGAATTTCTGGCTAACAGTAAAGTATCTATATTAACTCATGCACATTCTCAACAATACCCACCTACTTTGTATCTAGTTTTTTTTAAAAAAGCAGGTTATTCCTTACCAATTTGCTTATTTTCCATATAAGGGTATTCATTTTCATCAAATTTCAACTAAAAAAAAAAAAAAAAAGTCCTAGAAGAGAAAGAGCTATACCTAACATTTTTTTTTCCTATGCTAAATAACCTATGCTATATAACCCAGCAGAAAATGGCCTGTCTTTTGATGTCTATAATAGGCCTTTCTATACTAGATGTGATTACAAAATGATGTGTGAAAATCCCCAAACATCCCCAGTGTGACTCTTTTGAGGATGAATAATATAACAGTGATGGTAGTATAGTGGCACTCTTGGGCAACTTCAACACTGATGAAAAGATTTCTACAAATTGTGCCTGGGCTACAAGTAACTTCTGTTATGAGTCAGAATATCATGACCTTTAGAATGAATATCTTTTATTCACTTCAAAAGAAAAGACCTCAGTTTAAATTCCCACTGAAGCAGAAGAAACACTCACATAATTATAAATTTTATCATATATAATCACTTAATTGTAATAGGAAGCATCATAAGTAAATAGCCCAAACACTCGTCTGTCATTTCATATTCAGCTACTGGACGCATGAACTATAGGAGCATATGGCTTCTTGTATCTCTCCTTTCAAATGGTTTATCTTACTGTGATAAACTAAATTCTGACACAGGGTCAGAAGAAGGAAATATTTGTGTTAGGACATCTCAGAACTATAAATTCTAGAATAATGATAAAAACACTTAGATTTTATATGAAATTTGTGGAGGATAACTTATGGTCAAATTTAAGTTTCATTAAAGTCTTTCAAATATCATCCTATACTCAAAAGCAACCAAATTATGGGTCGAGTTCAAGATGGTAGTGTAGGAAGACCCTAAAGTCACTCCATCCCATGAATGTAACAAATAAACAACTACATATGAAATAATTTACTCTTAAAAAGACCAGAAAACTGGACAAACAGAACTTTTGTGACCAAAGGCAAAAACCACTGAGACAGGCAGGAGAGGCAGAGACACCATCTGGACCAAAAAAAAAAAAAAACAGGCACTGTGATCTGCAATCAGGAGAGATCTCAAATATACATACATTTTCCCTAGACATCTAACCTTTAGAACGCACATAAGTAGAATCCTCAAAATGTCGGGCTTTGAAAACCAATGGCAATTATATCCAGGAAAACCAGAGATTGTAGGGAACAAAGAACTTGCTCTTAAAAGGCTAGCCATGCAGACTCACTCAAAATCCAGCCTTGGGGATTTTGAAAAGCGCCTTGACCATATGTAAACAAGAACCACTTATCAATCTGGAAGTGCCTGCCAGAGGCAGGAAACTGTTGGGACTTTCTTCAGGAAGAGAAACACTGGTAGGAGCCATATTAGTGATCTCACCCTACCTTCCTATTGTCCATGTTAGCAAGTGCCAGTTTGGAACTATCTTTTTAATGTGCTAGAACCAGTAGTCACATTCAGTGGAGAACTCTGCCCACATTCACAGAACAACCATGAAGAACAGTCAGGCGAGGGTAACAGCCCTGCCTACCAATCGGACACACGACATCTGCGAGACACAGCCCAATCAGGCACTAGCCCCATCCACTCCCACACCACAGACTGGGCCCTGACACAGCAGACAGGCACAGGCAATCCACACAGGGAACACCCTTAAGCACCTGGCTTTACTCAGAAGAGACTGTGCTTCTGTGCTCTACACAAAATTTCCTACACAAGGCCACTCCTTCAAGACTGAGAGAAGTAGTTAATTTACCTAATAAAGAGAGTGAGGCAAAATAAAGAAACAGGAATATGTTCCAATGAAAGAACAAGAAAAAATATCAGAAAAAGACATTAATGAAACAGCAAGCTGACGGAGTTCAAAATAATGGTCATAAAGAAGCTTATCACACTTAGGAGAAGAATGGATGAACACAGTGATATATTCAACAAAAAGTTAGAAAACATAAAGTATCCAACAAAAGTTACAGAACAGAAAAATACAATAACTGAACTGAAAAATATACTGGGCAGGTATGACAGCAAGCTGGATGAATCCAAAGTTGGAATACAAAGCAATGAGAACTCACCCAGAAGGAACAGAAAAAAAAAACAATGAAAACAAAGGAATACCTTTAGTAAAATATCAAGCAGAATAGCATTCCTATAATAGGGTCCCAGAAGGAGAAGACAGAAAGAAAACACCAAAAAACTTACCTAAAGAAACAATAGCTGAAAACTTCCCTAATCTGGAGAATGAAATAAACATGCAGGTCCAGGAAGATCAGAGAGTTCCCAAGAAGATGAACCCAAAAGATCCACACCAGAACATGTTATAATTAAAATGGTTAAAGTTAAGATAAAGAGAAAATCCTAAAAGCAATAAGAGAAAAACAACTTATTCATACAAGAAAAACCCCATGAGGCTATCAGCAGATTTTTCAGCAGAAACTACAGACAAAAGACAGTACTCACAGTGCTAATGAAAACAAAACAAAACAAAAAAACAAAAAAACAAAAAACACAAAAAAACAAAAAACCTCCAACCAAGAATTCTTTACTGAGCAAGATTATCATGCAGAACTGAAGGAGATTAGAAGTTTTCCAGATAAGCAAAAGCTAAAGGAATTCATCACCACTAAACATGGCTTTACAAGAAATGTTAAAAGGATGACTTTAACCTAAAAAGAAATGGCACTAATTAATAACAAGAAAACACACAAAAGTAAAAATCTCATTGGAAAAGGTAATTATCTAGTAAAGGTAGATCAATCACTTATAAAGCAAGAATGAAGATTAAATTTCAAAAATAGTAAAATTAACTAAAACTATAATAATTAGTTAAGGGATATATAAAATAAAAAATACAAAATGAGGGACGCTTGGGTGGCTCAGCAGGTTAAGTCACTGCCTTCAGCTGAGGTCATGATCCCAGGGTCCTGGGATCAAGTCCCACATAGGGCTCCTTGCTCAGTGGGGAGCCTGCCTCTCTCTCCGCCTCTGCCTGCCTCTTTGCCTGCTTGTGTGCTCTCTCCTTCTGACAAATAAATAAAATCTTTAAAAAAAAAAAATACAAAATGACACACTAAAAATATAAAAAACATGTAGAATGTAAAAATGTAAAGTTTTGGAATGGGTTCAAATTTAAGTTGCTAACAATTCAAAACAGGAAGTTATACGTACAGCAAGTTATATGTGAACCTCATGGTAACCACAAAGCAAAAACTTATAGTAAATATGCAAAAGAAAATGAGAAAAAAATCTAAACATACACTAAAGAAAGCCATCAAACCACAAGAGAGGAAAAAGAAAGAACAGAGAGGAGAACTACAAAAGTAGCCAGAAAACAATTAACAAAATGGCAGGTGATATATACCTATCAATAATTACTTTAAATGTAAATGGACTAAATACTCTAATCAAAAAAGATGGGATAGATTAATAGATAAAAAAACATTACCCATCTATACGCAGCCTACAAAAAGACGTACTTCAAAGTAAGAACAGAAACGGTCTGAAAGTGATGGACTAGAGAAAGATATTCCATGCAAATGAAAACAAAAAGAAACTGAAGTAGATGTACTCACACTAGACAAAATAGGCATCAGAAGACTGTAATTACACTGAGCCCAAGTGGCTCAGTCAGTTAAGCATCTGTTGTCACATCAGGTCATGATCTCAGGGTCCTGGGATTGAGCCCTGTGTCAGGCTCTCTGCTCAGCAAGGAGTCTGCTTCTCCCTCTCCCTCTGCACCAGTCCCGACTTGTACTCTCTCAAATAAATGAATAAATAAAATCTAAAAAATCATATCAGTTCAACAGATGCAGAAAAGCATCTCATGAAATACATCCAATTATAATGAAAACTCTCAATAAAGTAGGTACACAGGGACCATTACTAGACATAAGAAAAGACATAATGACAACAGCCACAGCTAACATTATATTCAATGGTAAAAAAAAAAGCTGGAAGCTTTTCTTCTAAGATCATGAACAAAACAATGATACCCACTCCAGCCACTTTTACTCAGATCCTACTGCGTATCCCAACCATAGCAATTAGGCCAAGAAATAAAAAGAAGGTAGAAAGGGGAAGGCGTAGAGGAGGTGTAAGTGTAAGGGAGAGGAGAGGAGAGGAAAGGGCAAGACACCCAAATTAAAAAGGAAGAAGTAAAACTGTCACTATTTGTTGATGATAGGATACTGTATGTAGATTAGCAGAAAGATACCACCAAAAATTTGTGAGAATACATGAATCCAGTAGTCAAAGATATGTGACAAACATTTTAGAAAGACAAGAAATCAATATACAGGATTGTGGCATTTCTTATACACTAATAATGACTTATCAGATAGACAAACTGGGAAAATAATCCCACTGGGGAGGAGTCAAGATGGAGAAGTAGCAGGCTGAGATGACCTCAGGTAGCAGGAGATCACCTAGATAGTTTATCAAATCATTCTGAACACCTACAAACCAACAGGAGATTGAAGAGAAGAAGAGCAGCAATTCTAGAAACAGAAAATTGACTACTTTCTGAAAGGCAGGACCTGCGGAGAAGTGAATCCAAAGCGATGATAAAATAGACTGCGGGGGTGGGGAGGGGCCAGCACCCAGCAAGCAGCGGAGCAACGGAGCACAATATCAGAACTTTTAAGTTTGCTCTACTAAGGAACATCGCTCCAGAGGCTAAGTGGGGGTGGAGCCCTCATGGGGACAGCATGATCTCAGGTCCCGCAGGGTCACAGAGGGATTAGGGGTGTCTGAGTATCACAGAGCTCCCAGGTATTAGAGCAGGGAAGCCAGCTACAGAGACGGAGCCAAGGAATGAGAGCTCAACTCGGGATTACCTTAAACTGTGATCCGTGGCACAGTCAGGCACTGCTCTTTGAATAGGGACCCCACAAGTGGCAGATCCGGGGAAACCCCCCTGGAAGAGTGGCAAGGATCGGCTGGGTTTGGAAACTTCAGGCAGGGCTGAGTGCCAGAGACAGAGACACTCAGTTACAGGCTGGATGAGCTCAGAGCGCAGTTGGGAGGACAGGGAGACAGGAATGATTGTACACTTTTCTCCCAAGGCACACTGAGGAGTGGGGTCCCGAGCTCTCAGCACCCCCAGGCTGGAGACTGGGAGGCTGCCATTTTCATACCCGTCCTCCAGAACTCTACGGAAAGTGTTCAGGGAACAAAAGGTCCCGACAGCAAACCCGAGCAGATTAGACTGGCCCCTGGCAAGGGCTGTGCAATCTGGCTCAGGAAAAGACACTTGAGAATCACTACAACAGGCCCCTCCCCCAGAAAATCAGCAAGAAATCCTGCCAAGACCAAGCTCACTTAACAAGGAGAACACCAGAATTCCAGAGGAGGAGAAAGCAAAGTATGGAACTCATGGCTTTCTGCCCATGATTCTTTACTCTTGCAAACTTTTTAAAATTTTTTTTCTTATTCTAACTTTTTAAACTTTTTTTTCTTCTTCTAAATTTATTTTAACTTTTACCCTTTCCTCTAATGTTTTTTAACTCATTTATCTTAACAATACCTTCATAAAAAGAGAATCTTTTTGAACCTTCATTATTATACTCATATTTTATCCTTCATTGTTATCTAACTTGAATTTTTGTATACACATAGTATATATTTTATTTATATACTTTTTTTCTCTTCTAAAAAATTTTGGGATACAACTTCTTCTAAAAGATCAAAATATACCCTAAACCTACCACAAGGCTTTGTTCTAGTCTGCAGTCTGAGCAAATTCTCTCCACTTTCTTTTTCTTTCTTTTCCCAACCAACTTATCTTATCAACTCCTTTTCTAGAATTTTTTAAAAATTTTCATCTTTACAGTAATATTCCATCCCTTCAACATGCATACCCTTATTTGTGTGTGTGTGTGTAAGTTTCTCTTTAAAATTTTGGGAGGTAGTATCTTCAAAGAGACCGAAATACTCCCAAAATTAAGTGGGTGGCTCTGTTCTATTCACCGGTCTAATACATATTTTTTCTTTTTTTCTTTTTTTTTAATTTCTTTTTTGAACTTCTTTTTACCCCCTTTCTTCCCACCACAATTTGGGGACTCTTCTGATTTGGTTAATGGACATTTTTCTGGGGTCTTTGCCACTCTTTTAGTATTTTATTCTCTCCTTCATATATTCTTATCTGGATAAAATGACAAGGCAGAAAAACTCACCAGGAAAAAAAAAAGAACAAGGGGCAGTACCTAAGGCTAGGGACCTAATCAATACGAACGTTTGTAATGTGTCAGATCTAGAGTTCAGAATGACGATTCTCAAGGTGCTAGCTGGGCTCGAAAAAGGCATGGAAGATATTAGAGAAACTCTATCTGGAGAAATGACTAAAATCTAACCAAGCTAAAATCAAAAGCTATTAATGAGGTGCAATAAAAAAATGGAGGCATTTACTGCTATGTTAAATGAGGCAGAAGAGAGAATTAGTGATATAGAAGACCAAATGATGGAGAATAAAGCAGCTAAGCAAAAGAGAGACAAAAACACTACTGGACCATGAGGGGAGAATTCGAGAGATAAGTGATACCATAAGATGAAACAACATTAGAATAATTGGAATTCCAGAAAAAGAAGAAAGAGAGAGGGGAGCAGAAGGTATAATGGAGCGATTTACTGTAGAGAATTTTGTTAATATGGCAAAGGGAACAAGCATCAAAATCGGGTAGGCGCAGAGAACCCCCCACCAAAATCAATAAGAATACGTCCACACCCCGTCATCTAATGGTAAAACTTACAAGTCTTAGTGACAAAGAGAAAATCCTGAAAGCAGGCCAGGACAAGAAGTCTGTAACATACAATGGTAAAAATATTACAATGGCAGCAGAATTATCCACAAAGACCTGGCAGGCCAGAAAGAACTGGCATGATATACTCAGAGCACTAAGTGAGAAACACATGCAGCCAAGAATATTGTATCCAGCTAGGCTATCACTGAAAATAGAAGGAGAGATAAAAAGCTTCCAGGACAAACAAAAACTAAAAGAATTTGTAAACACCAAACCAGCTCTACAGGAAATATTGAAAGGGGTCCTCTAAGCAAGGACAGAGCCTAAAAGTAGTAGACCACAAAGGAACAGAGACAATATACAGTAACAGTCACCTTACAGGCAATACCATGGCACTAAATTCGTATCTCTCAATAGTTACCCTGAATGTAAATGGGATAAATGTAAATGTAAATCAAAAGACACAGGGTATCAGAATGGATAAAAAAACAAAACCCATCAATATGCTGTCTATAAGAAACTCATCATAGACTCAAAGACACCTCCAGATTTAAAGTGAGGGGGTGGGGAACAATTTACCATGCTAAAGGACATCAAAAGATAGCTGGGGTGGCAATACTTATATCAGATAAATTAGATTTTAAGCCAAAGACTATAATAAGAGATGAGGAAGGACTATATCATACTCAAAAGGGTCTGTCCAACAAGAAGATCTAACAATTTTAAAAATCTATGCCCCTAACATGGGATCAGCCAACTATATAAACCAATCAATAACAAAATCAAAGAAACACATCTACAATAATACAATAATAGTAGGGGATTTTAACACCCCCCTCACTGAAATGGACAGGTCATCCAAGCAAAAGATCAATAAGGAAGTAAAGGCCTTAAATGACACACTGGACCAGACGGACACCACAGATATATTCAGAACATTCCATCCCAAAGCAACAGAATATACATTCTTCTCTAGCACATGCACATGGAACATTCTCCAGAGTAGATCACATCCTGGGTCACAAATCAGGTCTCAACCGGTACCAAAAGATTGGGATCATTCCCTGCATATTTTCAGACCACAATGCTCTGAAGCTAGAACCCAATCACAAGAGGAAAGTTGGAAAGCACCCAAATACAGAGAGGCTAAAGTGCATCCTTCTAAAGAATGAATGGGTCAACCAGGAAATTAAAGAAGAATTGAAAAAATTCATGGAAACAAATGATAATGAAAACATAACAGTTCAAAACCTGTGGGACACAGCAAAGGCAGTCCTGAGAGGAAAATATATAGCGATACAAGCCTTTTTCAAGAAACAAGAAAGGTCTCAAATACACAACCTAACCCTACACCTAAAGGAGTTGGAGAAAGAACAACAAAGAAAGCCTAAACCCAGCAGGAGAAGAGAAATCATAAAGATCAGAGCAGATCAATGAAACAGAAACCAAAAAAAACAACAGAACAAATCAATGAAACTAGGAGCTGGTTCTTTGAAAGAATTAATAAGATTGATAAACCCTTGGCCAGACTTATCAAAAAGAAAAGAGAAAGGACCCAAATAAATAAAATCATGAATGAAAGAGAAGAGATCACAACCAACACCAAAGAAATACAAACAACTAAAAGAACATATTATAAGCAACTGTACACCAGCAAATTTGACAATCTGGAAGAAATGGATGCATTCCTAGAGACATATAAACTACCAAAACTAAACCAGGAAAAAATAGAAAACCTGAACAGACCCATAACCAGTAAGAAGATTGAGGCAGACATCAAAAATCTCCCAACAGGGGTGCCTGGGTGGCTCAGTGGACTACGCCTCTGCCTTCGGCTCAGGTCATGATCTCAGGGTCCTGGGATCAAGCCCCACATCTGGCTTTTTCCTCAGGGGGGAGCCTGCTTCCCCCGCCCCCGCGCCTGCCTCTCTGCCTGCTTGTGATCTCTCTCTCTGTCAAATAAATAAATAAAATCTTTAAAAAAAAAAATCTCCCAACAAACAAGATCCAAGGGCCAGATGGCTTCCCAGGGGAATTTTACCAAACATTTAAAGAAGAATTAATTCCTATTCTCCTGAAACTGCTCCAAAAAATAGAAATGGAAGGAAAAAATCCCAAACTCATTTTATGAGGCAGCATTACCTTGATCCCAAAACCAGACAATGATCCCATCAAAAAAGAGAATTACATACCAATATCCTTGATGAACAGAGATGTGAAAATTATCACTAAAATACTAGCCAATACGATCCAACAGTACATTAAAACGATTATTCCGCATGACCAAGTGGGATTTATTCCAGGGCTTCAAGGTTGGTTCAGTCCGCAAATCAATCAATGTGCTACAGTACATTAATAAAAGAAAGAACAAGAACCATATAATATTCTCAACAGATGCTGAAAAAGCATCTGAAAAAGTACAGCATCCTTCTTGATCAAAACTCTTTAAAGTGTAGGGATAGAGGGTACATACATCAATATCATCAAAGCCATCTATGAAAAACCCACAGCAAATATCATTCTCAATGGAGAAAAACTGAGAGCTTTTCCTCTAAGGTCAGGAACACAGCAGGGATGTCCATTATCACCACTGCTATTCAACATAGTACTAGAAGACCTAGCCTCAGCAATCAGACAACAAAAAGAAATTAAAGACATCCAAATTGGCAAAGAAGTCAAACTATCACTCTTTGCAGATGATATGGTACTTTATGTGGAAAACCCAAAAACTCCACTCCAAATCTGCTAGAACTTGTACAGGAATTCAGTAAAGTGTCAGGGTATAAAATCAATGCACAGAAATCAGTTGCATTTCTCTACACCAACAGCAAGACAGAAGAAAGAGAAATTAAGGAGTCAATCCCATTTACAATTGCACCCAAAACCGTAAGATACCTAGGAATAAACCTAAACAAAGAGGCAAGGAATCTGTACTCAGAAAACTAGAAAGTACTCATGAAAGAAAACTGAGGAAGACACAAAGAAATGGAAAAATGTTCCATGCTCGTGGATTGGAAGAACAAATATTGTGAAAATGTCTATGCTACCTAAAGCAGTCTACACGTTTAATGCAATCCCTATCAAAATCCCATCAAGTTTTTTCAAAGAAATGGAACAAATAATCCTAAAATTTGTATGGAACCAGAAAAGGCCTCGAATAGAGAGAAATGTTGAAAAAGAAAGCCAACATTGGTGGCATCACAATTCCAGACTTTAAGCTCTATTACAAAGCTGTCATCATCAAGACAGTATGGTACTGGACAAAAACAGACACATAGTTCAATAGAACAGAATAGAGAGTCCAGAAATAGACCCTCAACTCTATGGTCAACTAATCTTTGACAAAGCAAGAAAGGATGTCCAATGGAAAAAAGTCTCTTCAACAAATGATGTTGGGAAAATTGGGACAGCCACATGCAGAAAAATGAAATTGGACCATTTCCTTACACCACACACTAAAACAGACTCAATATGGATGAAGGACCTCAATGTGAGAAAGGAATCCATCAAAATCCTTGAGGAGAACACAGGCAGCAACCTCTTTGACCTCAACCACAGCAACTTCTTCCTAGAAACATCACCAAAGGCAAGGGAAGCAAGGGCAAATATGAACTATTGGGACTTTATCAAGATGAAAAACTTTTGCACAGCAAAGGAAACAGTCAACAAAATCAAAAGACAACTGACAGAATGGGAGAAGATATTTGCAAACGACATATCAGATAAAGGGCTAGTATCCAAAATCTATAAAGAACTTACCAAACTCAACATCCAAAGAACAAATAAACCAAGCAGGAAATGGGCAGAGGACATGAACAGACATTTCTGCAAAGAAGACATCCAGATGGCCAACGGACACATGAAAAAGTATGCCATAAGCTGGTTGCAAGCTGGTGCAACCACTCTGGAAAACAGCATGGAGGCTCCTCAAAAAGTTGAAAATAGAGCCACCCTATGACCCAGCAATCACACTACTGGGTATTTACCATAAAGATATTTACCATAAAGATACAAATGTAGTGATCTGAAGGGGCATGTGCACCCAAATGTTTATAGCAGCAAAGTCCACAATAGCCAAACTATGGAAAGAACCTATATGTCCATCAACAGATGAATGGATAAAGAAGAGGTGGCATATATTCACAATGGAATACTATGCAGCCATCAAAAGAAATGAAATCTTGCCATTTGCAATGACATGGATAGAACTAGAAGGTATTATGCTTAGCGAAGTAAGTCAATCAGAGATCATATGATCTCCTTGATATGAGGAAGTTGAGAGGCTACATGGGGGGCTTGGGGGGGGGCAGGAAAGGAATAAATGAAGCAAGATAGGATCGGGAGGGAGACAAACCATAAGAGACTCTTAATCTCACAAAAGAAACTGAGGGTTGCTGGGGGGGAAGCGGGTAGGGAGAGGGTGGCTGGGTTACGGACATTGGGGAAAGTATGTGCTATGGTGAGCGCAGTGAAGTGTGTAAACCTGGTGATTCACAGATGTGTAGCCCTGGGGCTAATAATACATTAAATGTTAACAAAAAAAAATAAAAATTAAATTAGAAAAAAAAAAAAAGAAAATAATCCTACTTACAGCTGCATCAAATACCTAGAAGGAAATTCAACCAAGGAGGTGAAAGACCTATACATTGAAAACTATAAGACACTGATGAAAGAAACTGAAGTTTACACAAATAAATGGAAAGATATTCTGTGCTCATGGATTAGAAGAATTAATGTTAAGTCCCCATACCACTCAAAGCAATCTACAGATTGATTACAATCTCTATTGAAATTCCAAGGTCATTTTTCACAGAACTAGAGCTAATAGTTCTAAATTTGTATGGAATCAAAAAAGATCCTGCATAGCCAATGCAATCTTGAGAAAGAACAACAAAGCTAGAGGTATCATGCTCCCTGATTTCAAACTATACTATAAAGCTACAGTAATCAAAACACACAGTGTCAGTATAAAAAGAGACAGATCAGTGGGACATCATTGAGAGCTCAGAATTACACCCACACACATACAGACAATTAATTTACAACAAATAAGCCAAGAACATACAATGTAGAAAGGACAGTATCTTCAGTAAATGGTGCTGGCAATACTGGACAGCTAAATGCTAAAGAATGAAACTGGACAACCAGCTTACAGCATACACAAAAATTAATTCAAAATGGATTAAAGACTTGGATGTAAAACCTGACACCATAAATTTCCAAGAAGAAAGCACAGGTGGTAATAAGCTCTTTGACATCGGTCTTAGCAATATCTCTGTGGATCTAATGCCATAGGCAAGAGAAAGAAACAAACAAAACTGAATGAATGAATGAATGAATGGGATTACATCAAAACAAAAAGCAGCTTCTGCATAGTGGAAGACCATCATCAAAACAAAAAGGCCATCTACTGAACGGGAGAAAGTTTTCTGCAAATCATATATCTGATGGGGAATTAATATCTAAAATATATAAAGAGTTCATATAACTCAACAAGAAACCAAACAATCCAATTTAAAAGGTGGGAAGATGATATGAGTAAACATTTCTCCAAAGACCTAAGGATGGCCAAGAAGCACAGGAAAGATGTTTGAAATCAGTAATTATCATGGAAATGCAAATCAAATTCACAATGAGATATCACCTTACACCAATTAGATGGGTATTATCAAAAAGACAAGAAGTAAGTGTTGATGAGGCAGTACAAAAAAGGCAATCATCATATATTGTTGGTGGGAATGTAAAGTGGTGCAGCCAACAGTATGGAGATTTTTCAAAAAATTAAAAAGAGAATGACTATATGATCCAGTTGCTCCTCTTCTGGGTATTTATCTAAAGAATACAAAAATATTGATTTGAAAAGATATATCCACCCTTATGTTCACCGCAGGATTATTAAAATAACCAAGAAATGGAAATAACCAAAATGTCCACTGATAAATTAATCAATAAAGATGTATGAGTGTGTGTGTGTGTGTGTGTACGGTAGTATATGCAGTGTATACATACTACTTGGGTATAAAAAAATGAAATTTTATCATTTGAGACAACATGCATGGAACTTAAAAGCACTGTTAAGCGAAATAAGTCAGAGAAAGACAAATATTCTAATGATTCCCCTCATACGTGGAATCTAAAACAACCCAACCACTACCAAACCAAACCAAACTCATACAGAGAACAGCTTGGAGATTACCAGAGGGGAAGAGGATGAAGGGCTGGGTAGAATGGGTGAAGAAGGTAAACTGAATGGTGATGGATGTAACTACACTTTTAGTGGCGATCACTTTATAGTGCATACAGATAATTAAAATGTACCTCTGCAACTTATATAATGTTATATGCCAATATCACCTTGATAAAAAGAAAAATGATAGGAAATATTAAAAATACAAAACCAAGACTTGAATAGAGCTGTTCAGTGATTCAGTGAGACAGAAGGCTAGCTTGTAATGCAATAATGCAGGGGTTCAAGTAGAACCCACTCCTAACCACAAACAGGGTGACCATCTGGTACTGGTGATGGCATCTATCCTAGGTTTTTCTTATGCAGCTCTTACGGTTACACGTGAATGGAGGCATTTAAGAGTTACAACAGTACTAACTCCAAACAGCAGTAAAACAACAGTCAAAAATCCAATTACTTAGGGTAGGACGCCTGAGTCTGCTGACTGGGAAGGGCTGGGTTTACAGATGCTGGAACTGCTCCTTGGCTGAGAGAAGACAGTTGCTCTGGGGGAAGACTGTAGCTCTGGAGATGGCTCATCTGTGCACTCCCTGCAACCAGGTAAGTACCACTTTGGGGAGGCCCTGGATATACCTAGAACAGTTCATGACAAAAAAAAAGAAAAATACAGTTTCTAAGACTTTAAAAGGTATGCTAAAATTTCTTTGTAAAGGCATTCAGTTACAAAGCGAATTAACAATCAAATCTCTGAAATCTTTTTAAAAGTTATTTCTTTTGATAGCCATTAAGAAAAATACTTTTCAGTGAAGTAGGCTTCTGATGATTTTCTTAGGTAAACATGAGCTAAACTTGTGTTTATCTCATATAGAAGCGGTAAAGGAACTTACCTCGAAACTTTACACTAATATCATCTCTCTTTCCATATTGATATTTTAAGTACTTTCCTAAAAGGAATCCCAAAAAATGTTTAAGAAGTGTCTTTGAATTCACTATTTCATGTCCACAGACTGCATATACAATCTGTATTTCCTACATTACAGTTTAGTGAACACAGAGCAACCTAACTTTCAAAAGCAGGGGTCAGCAAACATTCTTACAAAAGTCCAGATAATAAATATTTTAGACTTTGTGGGCCTCTCTGAACTCTGCCCATATAGAAAGCAGCCAGAAACAATGTATAAATGAGTGAGAATGTTACAGCAAAGTTGATTTAAAAAACAAAAACAAAAACAAAAACAGGTGGGAGGCTGGATTTGTCTTTGGGCTATTGTTTGACCTCTCAGGCATCTAAAAACTATACTTATTTTAGTCTAAAGAGACTGACCTCTTAAATGCCCAAAATCTTAAACACACATAATATTCTAATTTTCTATAGTATTCACTAAATCCTTCCATTTCATATATTTGAAGAGAACCCCACTGTCTACGTAAGTGAGACAGACTCCTACCAGGTGAGATAGTAGTAAAGATAGTATAGTAGTAACACAGTCATCAGGAGGTAAGACAATCATCTTAGCACTTCTTTTAAGCTTTTTAGCTTAAAAGCTTCTTTAAGCTTTTAAGACTCATCATACATCAGAATACAGAAGGTCTTAATTATAAACAGAGCTATTCCAATCTAAACGCATTGTTTTTTGTACTTTGCAAATAAAGAGTTTTTGTTTTTTTCTCAGACTGGTATCAAGAGCCATGAGTAGCTGTCACCTAGCCCCATGTTGCTCAAATATGACTACTCAGTCCCAGGCATCAGGCCTCTCATTTCAGGGGAAGTGGGCCATTTAAGGGGGGGGGGGGGGGACTTGCACAAAATCTGTGCCACTCTGCATAAGTAAAGTAGAATGCCTATCTAATTATTCCCTAGACAGTAAACTTACTCAGTTTGTGGGGAAAGTGCTCTTGAAATAGTTGCTTAGGGTGATTAAGGAGGAAAAGGGCTCTATATTACATTCTATATATTTTTTTTAAGATTTTATTTATTTATTTGACAGACAGAGATCACAAGTAAGCAGAGAGGCAGGCAGAGAGGGAGGAAGGGAAGCAGGCTCCCTGCTGAGCAGAGAGCCTGATGTGGGGCTCGATCCCAGGACCCTGGGATCATGACCCAAGCCAAAGGCAGAGGCTTTAACCCACTGAGCCACCCAGGTGCCCACATTCTATATCTTGTTAAAGGAAGAGGGAAAAATTCAGATTAAAACAACTTACTATAAAATAAAAAACTGCAGATACCCAGAAAAAGTTATTAATTTTTTAGCAATAATCAGACAAAAAAATGAGGTTCTTAACCAGGTAATTACATATGAAGTTTTAGAAATATATAGATGTTTTGTCCTTACTCTTGAATGTTTTGATTCATTAGGTTTCAGGTGGGGCTAAGAAACCTGTATTTTTTTTTTTTAATTTGATTAGTGATTCTGATGCATACCCTTGAAGAAAAACAATTTTTTAAAAAGAATTCTGGAATAATTAGTGTATTATACATTGTATGTATCAAGTAAAAAATTCTTTTAAACTTTAGTCTAAGATTACTTTCAGAAAGTTTCACATTTTTATAAAAACATAGCTATTCCAAATAATTTCAAATATATTGAGAATTTAAAATGATATACTTGAGGAGCTACCTGGGTAGCTTAGTTGGTAAGCATCCAACTCTTGATTTTGGCTCAGGTCTTGATCGTGGAGGTCTGAAAATGAGCCCCAAGTGAGGCTCCACACTCCGCGGGAAGTCTGCTTGAGACTCTTTCTCTCCCTTTCCCTCTGTGCCACCCTCTGCTCACGTGTTCTAAAACAAATAAAATCTTAAAAAAGTAAAAATAAAATGATATGCCTGAATTTTTAAAGGCTTACCTGAGAACCAGAAACACCAGATGACTGCATGTAATACTGCTGATTCTGTAATTTCGCATACATGGAATACATTGGATCTTCATTCATTAACTTCGTATACAGTGAAAGTGCTTCCATCACTTTAACATTAAGTTCTGAGAGTTCTGAATGTTTTCTGAAATATTACACAGTAATTTCAAACAACTGCTATTTAAATGATACGATGTTCTAAATAAGGCACATAAAATAGCAAAAAGTAATATAAGTAGATATTACTAAAAATTTAAACTTTATGGCAGAAAATACCCTGTACTTTAGCTCAAAGGCAACAAAAACTGCTTTATGTACTGTGCTGGGAGAACTCCACCATATTACTGTACTTGACTTTACCTTGAAATAACTAGGTGTCCCTAGTAAATAACAGATGGGTAGGTCATTTGTGGGCTCTGGTAATGCTACGTATAGCACTATAATGATTACAATCGGTAACCATTATTCTTCTTAAAAGACTAATATAATTAAGGTCAAACAAATGCAGACCTTAAAAAAAATAGGAAGATGTGACTAATTCTAATTCCCATATCTATAGTAGAAAATAACTGAATGAGAACTGGCTCTTTTGGCCTATCTTTAAAATAAAAAAATAATAAAAAGGCAACTCTATCCCAGTAGGCACTTAAACAGAACTTGAGGGAAGAAGATATACAATATAGATAATTGCAAATGTTCTTTTACCTATCAATATCTTCCAGCTTTTCATCAATGAGAGGTCCCATCTGGTGACAAATTGCTAAGATAACAAGATTTAAAGAAATGTAAGAAAACACAGTAAAAGGAAGCAAATCTCTCACGGATATTCATATAAGTGAAACGAAGTCATAGAGGAGTAGAAATGTTAGTATTTTTTATATCATTCTCAATTTTATCTAAATATAAAACTATTCTGTAACAGAACACTAGATATACCTCTGATTATTTTTTTATGTGGAAAGTTAATGGAAAATAGTTTACCTTCAAGATGAAGTAACTCTGGAAGATCTGGTTGATCATCACTGGGATCTGTACTTTGCAACATCTGTAGCAGTTGGTCCATTTTGTCCTATAGGAATTAAATAGTTAATAGAAAAAGCAATAAATCATTGAGCAACAATACAGTCTCACTTCATTAATTAGATAAAGGATGGAGAAATTTTGGATTCATATGGAGACTCCAATTTTGCTTTTACATATTTAGTATCTGTGTTCTCTTTAGCACCATGTAAAGTCAGAGCTTTGAAAGCTCTTCCTACTTACTTTTGAAACTGCTAACAGAGACTCTCTTAAATGAGAAGAAATAGAGCCATATTTAAACTTACAACGTGTGAGTTCTTCAATCTGTTATGTCATGCTGTGGATTTCTGTCATTTTGTTTTGGAGCAGCTGTAGCCTTGGTAACTTCTCTCTTAAGATGGCATTGCTTATGACTAACAACTCATTATTACTTCTCCACCATGGTGAATACAGCAGCTGTTTTAGCAAGGCATAGCTCAGCTATATTACAGCTCTTCCCCTTCTAAGTAGGGCCATAAGATTTTATTCTACATTTTCTTCCCACCAATATTTCAGTCTGTCATAAAAGGAGGAAGATTGGTGGTTTCTCTATTTTCCTATGTGAGAAGGCTGGAAGGCATCTCAAAGTAAGGACTCAGATCAATTGCAGAATCTTTCCTTATAAAAACCAATTGTATATAAATTTATAAATACACCTATATCATTATATAAATACACCTATATATTACACAAGTATATATGTACTTAATATGTACCTTTTTAAGAATCAAAATACTGATCTCCAAAGAATACTGAGTACCAAAGAATAATCTATAATAATAACAAAGTTTTCTCCATGCACGGTTTTTACATGGTTATGTTACTAAACACAGGTACATTAGGTAAATGTAAAATAGACTACCAATTTTATATAGTCATTTAAATCAAAACAAAAACTGTTTCTGCAAAGAAGACCTTGAGAGATGAACTAATCACTGGACAGTAAAAGCGACACAAGTATATAAAAAAAACTCTTCCAAAGTCAAAAGAATTTTATATCTTAAAATAGATACTATGTTTCAATGTAAAAGATTCATAATTTCCATTTTAAGTAGCCTAGAAAAGAAGGCATGTGTCAGAAAAGTATGCCTATAGCAAAGGAAAAAAAGGGAGGGAAGTGGAGCTAACATGAAAGAGTTAACTAACATGTGGTTACTTTTTGTTTTGTTTATAAAATATTACACTCTATTTGAAATTATCTAATATCAAAGAAATGAGCTATCTATACAGACCACGAGGCTGACTCTAAACACATTTTCTTATGCTATAAAATTGGCTAAACAAAACTTTCCCAGATCCAGTCAGATTCCCTGACTTTCAGCACAGTCTTCGACAGTCTCTTTCACTAAGAGTACTCTTCAAATTTTCTGTTTATGGCTCCTCCCAAAGAAGGCTAAAAACCTACAAAATCCCTTCAAATATTTTAAAGAGGACACATCATTTTTCCTAAGTTTAAAATGTTAAAAACGATGTAATTTCCAGAGCATTAAGTACTGATCATTGCAAATAAGACAGTCACATAGTCTATTAAATACATTTTGTCCAAAAAAATTTTACTACAGGGTCGCCTGGGTAGCTTAGTCATTAGTATCTGCCTTCAGCTCAGGTCATAATCCCAGGGATGGAGCCCCACATTGGGGCTCCCTGCTCAGCAGAGGGTCCTGCTTCTCCCTCATCCTCTTCCTCTTGTTCCCTCTGCTTGTACTCTTGTACTCTCCTGCTTTGTCAAATAAATAAATAAAATCTTTTAAAAAAATTTCACTACAATTGTATTTGCAATAATTAAAAAAAAATACAAAAAACTGCAAAAAACCCAAACTCCAATAGCAAAATAATTAAATCATATGAACCCATTCTATGGAATATTAAGCAGGATTTTTAATGATGAGGTACAGAATGAGACTAGAGAGTTTCAAGGACAATCTTCGCTTTGTCTATATTGCTGGAATTTTATAACATAAAATACATGCATTAATCAAGCAATTTTTTTTTTAAAGATGACAATAACAACACTTAAACTTCAATACCAAGTATTGAATACCAACTCTCGCGGAGGAAATCACTTACTTCATCAATAAAGGCTTGCTCTGGTTCCGGCTCTATTGTTTCCACTTGAACATCATCACTAAATTGTACCATCTTCTTCTCCGTTTTAACTATAAAACATGTAATATTTATTTTTTCCTTATAATAAAATTCTATTTTAAAGCACTTTAAACTGCGTGAGAGAATTTGGATTCTTCTTTTATTCCCTTCAATCTGAGAGACTCAATTTAAGGAATAATTAGACTATATATTTAGGCAATAATGAGAGAACATTATTTTATGGAATCCTGTGAAGATTTTTCCATCTTAAGATTTTACATTTTCCATAAAAGATACTTCAGTAAAATAAGAGGTATATTTCTGAAACAAAGATTAATTACCTACTACATATGAGAGTTCAGCAAATCAGGGGACAAAAAGTAAAGTTTTACAAGGTCATAAATGAACTCTACAAATTAAAATAAGTCCTCTTTTAAATTACCAGTCCTTTCAAAGAAAAATCTCATTTGAAAGACCATGCTATTTCAATGTAGTGAAATGGAAAGTCAGCTATACATTCTCTGACAAGCCACTTAGACTTTTTACTAGGAAAGTGACATCCAGGTCAGTGAACTTTACAAGTGGTATGGGCAGTGATCCATGAAATCAGCCTGCATTTTTTAGTTACATTATTCTTTGAAATAAAAATGTGGTTATGAAGGGATCTGCAAATCACTGGCCAGAAGCACATATTTCTCTTGCTTAACAAAGCAATCCTTAAAAACTATTCAATATATCATTAACTAGTAAATACAAGGTTATGATTAATAGAGCAATTAACCATCTCCCCCAACACACTGAGAGGCCCATATGACTTTTTAAAGGAATGAACTTCCTTTCTGCATTTCTCATCCTGTACCAATGTGGTTAATCAGTACTCACAAAAATATTAAGAATCAAGATGAAACAGGGTTTGGGAACAGAGCAGAATTAGGGAAAGGAAATATATTAATTGAACTATTAAATGTGCATAATAGAATATTACATTTCCTCCCAAATGAATCTCTTCTGCCATCTTATGAGATACACCCATTTTAAAAATGATGTTAACAGCAGCACAGTAATATTAAAAATGCTTGCACAGGAGAAAGCTAATATATGACACAACCTGGATTTAAATACCAACCTATCTGGCACTACCAGCCCACATACTGGAATCCGGCCGATGATTTTTCACTCTGAGAACAGGAACTCACACCACTTATGTATTTTGTGCTGTAAATTTCTGTATAAAATGTAGATAATTTAATTTCCATTCATCCCATTCAAGTCACCATAAAGCAAAATTCTATACACGCACACGTTTTAGCTGATTTTATTTTCCTATGGGGGTAAAAGAGACATGTGCTAGAGATAATTCTGCTTTTCATATCTTGAGCTATTTAGCAAGTAGAGAGCTGAGAAAGCACCACATTGGCTGCTACCCATAAGAGAACACATGGTAGACTAGACATCTTAATAGCTGACCACGCACAAGTTTTCAGTGCTTTTCCTCGTAGGCACTAATACTATTACCAAATATGTGTGCGTGCGTGCAAGTATGTATGTGTGTATGTATGGACACAAAATAAATATTTTTACAATATCTTCCTACACTTCCTAAAGAAAAACAAGCTAAGCAGGGCAGGTACTTATACAGGACATTAAAGTGGGCTTGTTTCCTCATGAAGAATAATGATACGAAGGGGCGCCTGGGTGGCCCAGTCAATTAAGCATTTGCCTTTGGCTCAGGTCAGGATCCCAGAGTCCCAGGATGGAGCCCCCACATGGCTCCAGGATGGAGCCCCACATCAGGCTCCTGGGCTCAGTTGGGAGTCTGATTCTACCTCTGACCCTCCCCCTCTCTCATGATCTCTCTCTCTCTTTTAAATAAATAAATAAAATCTTAAAAAAAAAAGAAAAAAAGAAGAATGCTAAGAAGACCATGCTAACACTCCTTTCCCAAGCTCAAGAACTACAATTCCATTACAGAAGCTCTGCTGTTCCTGCTCTTCTCTTCAGTAGTCCACAATGAAACACAGGAAGACGAGCTAGAATACTCATTTCAAAGCTGCACTGCTATATGGTAGAGAAAAAGATGAGTTGGCTACATGGTCCATATGAGATCTTGGGTTTCATCTTGAACAGAAGTCCAAGACAATTCCCTATTTTCCAACAGCTTAATGAGGACAAAACAAGAACAAAAAAATCAAAACCTAAAAAAAAAAAAAAAATCACCACCATAAGCCCAGGTTAAAAAGTTGGCACACAATACACTGCCATTTAAAAAGGGTTCTACAACATATTTTTTGAGTTCTAACAAAAAAAGAACTCCATTAATAGAATGGGTATCAGGAATCAGTCTCTGTCATAAATTGTTTATAAAATGACATGAGACAACTTGGCAGTAATTAGGAGACAGCTTTGTTTCATCAATGATAAAAGTAATGTCCGACTTGTTAAAGTCTTCTCCTGAAACAGAAGTGTTATTATTCAAGGAAAGTTTACCTTTTATATATATCTTTACATATATATATGTGTGTATATATATATGTAAACACACACGTATGTGTATATATACACACACATACTTATTTATCATATAAATGTTTAGATAGTATGTATTTTGATTAAGATTCAGTACTACATGCTGTCAGAAATGAAAAGATGACTATGAGACAGAGATCCTTTCTTAAAATTCTTGTAAACTAAAAAAAAACCCCAAGCATCCTATGGCTTATGACTCTCTTTGATCCCTTCTACTGGCTTTATAGAAAGATGAGATGAGGTGAGATATTTTGCCACATAACTACAGCTTACCAACTTATATACACAAAGTCTTAAAATTCTAAACCTTTCAACCACTAATGGAAATCTTTCTACACTAGAATGTATTTGTTTCCTTAAACAGAGGGAGACTAGGACTTAATCTTGAAGTCTCAGACTCATCATTATGTAGATCAGTGAATTATAGTACTACGTACAAATGCAGTGAATTACCTACCAACATTTTTCTAAGTTACCAGTAGTTACATCTCCTGCAACTATTATGACTGCCAGTAACATCACATTTCCTCCTTGGAAACTTTCTAGTTTATTTCCCCTAGTAGCACAAACAAAAAGGTATTCACATGATTAGTTATGGACCCGTCTGAGTATCTAACATGGGGGCTCAGGAAAGCCATTATATTGCTTACAGGCCCCTGCTTCCAAGTTTGGGGCTGGTGTTGGTATACATGCTCTCAAAGCAAGCACACAAGCTGTGTTCTTAATTAACACCTTGGAGGAATTAATGAGTCCCAGCTCAGCTTTTAACTTTCCATGAAGCTGAATTTTTACTCTTTTATTAAGAAGACAGTTGTGGGCATAAATATTAACAATTGTTAGATCTTCTTGGTGGGTAGACCCTTTAAGAATGATGTAGTATCCTTCTGTTATCTCTGACTACAGTCTTTAGTTTAAAATCTAATTTATCTGATATGAGAATTGCTACCCCAGCTTTCTTTTGAGGCCCACTGTGATGAAAGATGCTTCTCCATCCCTTCACTTTCAGTCTGGATGTATCCTTACGTTCCAAATTGGTCCCTTGTAGACAACATATGGATGGGTCCTGTCCTTTTATCCAATCTGCAAGCCTGTGCCGTTTTATGGGAGCGTTTAGACCATTCACGTTGAAAGATTATTGAAAGATACGCTTTTATTGACATCATGTTGTCTGTAAAGTTCTTGTTTCTATAGATTGTCTCTGTAAATTTCTATTCTATGACACTCTTGGGTTCTTTCTCATTTTATAGAACCCTCCCCACCTTAATATTTCTCGTAGTGCCAGCTTGGTGGTCACATACTCTTTTAAATCTTGCTGGTCTTGGAAAGTCTTTATCTCTATATCCATTTTGAATGTCAGCCTTGCTGGATAAAGTATTGTTGGCTGCATGTTCTTCTCATTTAGTGTCTGAATATGTCTTGCCAGCCCTTTTTGGCTTGCCAGACTTCTGTGGACGGGTGTGACATTATTATGATGGAACTAACTCTGTATGTAAGGAATCTCTTCCCCCTAGCTGCTCTCAAAAGCTCTTGTCTAAAATTATGATCCGTCAGTCTTACAATCAAGGGCTTCAAGGTCTTTCTAGATTTGTTGATCTTGGGGGACGTTCTTTCTACCTGTAGGACATGAACGCTGGTTCTATTCCCCAGATTGGGAAAATTTTCATGGAGAATTTGTTCATCTCTATCTTCCAGTCTTCTTTCTTTCTCCTCCCCCCGGGGATCCCAATAATTCTGATGCTGGAACGTTTCATGGCGTCATTTATTTCCCTAAATCTGTTTTCATGGCTTCTAAGCTGTTTGTTCCAGGCCTCCTCCTAATCCTTTCTTTCTTATCAGTTTGTCCTCTAGATCACTAATTCTATCTTCTGCCTCGGTTTCCCTAGCTGTTGGAGTATTTAGATTAGAATGGATCTCACTGACAGCCTTTTTAACTTCCTCTCCAGCCGTTTTCACTTCTGCCCTAAGTTTTCACTTCTGCCATAATCGATTCCATGCTGTCACTACATAAGACAACTGTTAATTGAGATAAAGAGTCATACTGATATGAATACATTAATAGTAGGGGATCTTAACATGCCACTCTCAGTAATAGACAGATCATTCAAATAGAAAATCAATAAAGAAACAAGTGCATTGAATGACACATTGGACCAGGTGGACCTCATAGATATATACCGAACATTCCACGCTAAAAAAACAGAATACTGATTCTTCTCAAGCACACATAGAACTTTCTTCAGAATAGATGACATACTGGGTCACAAATCAGGGCTCAACCGATACCAAAAGACTGAGATTATTCCCTGCATATTCTCAGACCACAATGCTTTGAAACTGGAACTCAACCACAAGAAAAACTTTGGAAGGAATTCAAACACTTGGAAGCCAAAGACCACCTGCTTAAGAATGTTTGGATCAAGCAGAAAATCAAAGAACTTAAACAATTCACGGAAACCAATGAGAATGAAGACACTTTGGGCCAAAACCTATGGGATACGGCAAAGGCAGTCCTAAGGGGGAAATACATAGCCAACCAAGCCTCCCTCAAAAAAAATTGAAAATTCTAGAATACACCAGTTCTCTTTACACCTTAAAGAACTGGAGAATCAACAACAAATTAAGCCAACCCCACATACAAGAAGGGAAATAATTAAGATTAGAGCAGAGATCAATGAGATAGAAACTAGAGATACAGGAGAACACATCAAGGAAACTAGAAGCTGGTTTCTTGAAAGAATCAGTAAGATCGATAAACCATTGGCCAAACTAATCCAAAAGAAGAGAGGACCCAAATTAATAAAATTATGAGTGAAAAGGGAGAGATCACAACTAATACCAAGGAAATAGAAACAATCATCAGAAATTATTATCTTGGGTGGCTCAATGGGTTAAGCCTCTGCCTTCGGCTCAGGTCATGATCTCAGGGTCCTGGGACCAAGCCCTGCATCCAGCTCTCTGCTCAGCAGGGAGCCTGCTTCCCCCTCTATTTCTGGCTGCCTCCCTGCCTACTTGTGATCTCTATCCATCAAATAAATAAACAAAATCTTTAAAAAAAAGAAAAAGAAAGAAAAGAAATTATTATCAACAGTTATATGCCACTAAGTTAAGCAACCTAGAAGAAATGGATGCATTCCTGGAAACCTATAAATTTCCAAAACTGAATCAGGAAGAAACTGACAACCTAAATAGACCAATATCTAGTAACAAGATTAAAGCAGTGATCAGAAACCTCCCAAAAATCAAGAGCCCAAGACCAGACGGATTCCCTGGAAAATTGTACCAAACATTCAAAGTAGAAATAGTATCTATTCTCCTGAAGCTGTTTCAAAAAATAGAAATAGAAGGGAAACTTCTACACTCTTTTTATGAAGCCAGCATTACCCTGATCCCCAAACCAGGCAAAGACCCCACCAACAAGGAGAATTTCAGACCAATATCCCTGATGAATATGGATGCTAAGATTCTCAACAAGATCCTAGTTAATCGGATCCAACAGTACATTAAAAAGATTATCCACCATGACCAGGTGGATTCATTCACGGGATATAAGTGTGGCTCAACATTCGCAAATCAATCAATGTGATAGAACAAATCAATAAGAGAAGAGAGAAGAACCACATGGTCCTCTCAATTGATGCATAAAAAGCATCTGACAAGATAAAGCATCTGTTCCTGATTAAAACGATTCAAAGTATACAGAGAGAGGGAACATTCCTCAACTTCATAAAATCTATCTATGAAAAACCCACAGCGAATATCATCCTCAATGGGGAAAAGCTGACAGCCGTCCCTTTGAGATCAGGGACATGACAAGGATGTCCACTCTCGCCACTGTTGTTCAACATAGTACTCAGAAGCCCTAGCAACAGCAATCAGACAACAAAAAGAAATAAAAGGTATTCAATGGTACTGGCAATGAAGAAGTCAAACTCGCTGTCTTCACAGATGACATGATACTTTATATGGAAAACCCAAAGTCTCCACCTCCAAACTACTAGAACTCATACAGCAATTCAGTAATGTGGCAGGATACAAAATCAATGTACAGAAATCAGTTGCCTTCTTATACACTAACAATGAAAATATAGAAAGGGAAATTAGAGAATCAATTCCATTTACTAAAGCACCAAGAACCATAAGATACCTGGGAATAAACCTAACCCAAGAGGTAAAGGATTTGTACTCGAGGAACTACAAAACACTCATGAAAGAAATTGAAGAAGACACAAAAAGATGGAAGAGCGTTCCATGATCATGGATCGGAAGAATAAACATTGTTAAAATGTCTATACTGCCTAGAGCAATCTATACTTTCAATGCCATCCTGACCAAAATTTCATTGGCATTTTTCAAAGAGCAGGAACAAACAATCCTAAAATTTGTACGGAACCAAAAGAGACCCCAAATTGCTAAGGAAATGTTGAAAAAGAAAAACAAAGCTGGGAGCATCACGTTGCCTGATTTCAAGCTTTACTACAAAGCTGTGATCACCAAGACAGCATGATACCGACACAAAAACAGACACATAGACCAGAGGAACAGATAGAGAGCCCAGATATGGACCCTCAACTCTATGGTCAACTAATCTTCAACAAAGCAGGAAAAAATTTACAGTGGAAAAAAGTCTCTTCAATAAAGGGTACTGGGAAAATTGGACAGCTATGCACAGAAAAATGAAACTTGACCACTCTCTTACATCATACACAAAGATAAACTCAAAATGGATAAAAGACCTCAATGTGAGGCAGGAATTATCAAAATCCTAGAGGAGAATATAGGCAGTAACCTCTTCCACATCAGCCACAGAAACTTCTTTTAAGACATGTCCCCAAGGGCAAAGAAAACAAAAGCAAATATGAACTTTTGGGACTTCATCAAGATCAAAAGCTTTTGCACAGCAAAGGAAACAGTCAACAAAACAAAAACAGTCAACAAAACAAAAACGAAATGGGAGAAGATATTCGCAAGTGACACTACAAAGGGCTGATATCCAAGATCTATAAAGAACTCCTCAAACTCAATACACACAAAACAGATAATCATATCAAAAAATGGGCAGAAGACTTGAACAGACACTTCTCCAAAGAAGACATACAAATGGCTAATAGACACATGAAAAAATGTTCATCATCATTAGCCATCAGGGAGATTCAAATCAAAACCACACTTAGATACCACCTTACACCAGCAGAATGGCCCAAATTAACAAGATAGTAAACAAATGTTGGACAGGATGTGGAGAAAGGGGAACCCTCTGATACTGTTGGTGGGAATGCAAGCTGGTACAGCCACTTTGGAAAACAGTATGGAGATTCCTTAAGAAATTAAAAATAGAGCTACCCTATGACCCTGCAATTGTACTACTGGGTATTTACCCCAAAGATACAGATATAGTGAAAAGCACCCCAATATTCATAGCAGCAATGGCCACAGTCGCCAAACTGTGGAAAGAGCCAAGATGCCCTTCAACAGACGAATGGATAAAGAAGATATGGTCCATATATACAATGGAGTATTATGCCTCCATTAGAAAGGATGAATACCCAATTTTTGGATCAACATGGATGGGACTGGAAGAGATTATGCTGAGTGCAATAAGTCAGGCAGAGAGAGTCAATTATCATATGATTTCACTTACTTGTGGAGTATAAGGAATAACACGGAGGACATTGGGAGATGGAGAGGAGAAGTGAGTTAGGGGAAATTGGAGGGGGAGACAAACCATGAGAGACTGTGGACTCTGAGAAACAAACTGAGGGTTTTGGAAGGGAGGGGGGTAAGGGATGGGTGAGCCTGCTGGTGGGTATTATGGAGAGCACATATTGCATGGAGCAATAGCTGTGATGCATAAACAATGAATTTTGGAACACTGAAAAAAAATAAAATTAAAAAAAAAAGAAGACAGTTGTGGATTATCATTCACTTACAGACTGGAAAATACTTACTCATTTCTGGTTCAGCAGTAAGATCAGCAGTTACAAAATTAGAGGGAAATAGCCCCATGCCTTGATGGGTTTCACCTTTCCACCAGTTGGGATCACTAATGAGGAGCAAAAAAGAAAATCTTGATTATAATAAAGATTTTTATCTCTATAAATCTCTACCTTTTATAGTGTTTAACCTGCATTCTTACTAGATTTGAATCCCCCAACAATCTAAGGAGGGAAGAAATGAATGTACCATTATTACGAATAGAAGATGAAGCCTCAGAGAAGATAAAGAATGTTAAACACACAGCTCTTTATCTTTTGGAAGGCTGGTGAATGCTTTGAGGATATAATACAAGGCTCTGAACTCTGCTCACCAAAACAGAGAACTCTTCAACTTCAGGTAGTTCACGGGCTCCCTGCAAGACTCCTTTGTAATAAGGTAATAGTAGGCTCTTAATTCAGATCCATCCCTAAATTTTGCGCTCTCTTGTACACACTAGCACCTTTTTTCTCCCACGAGAAACAAGATGATAGATGACACTGTTTATAGCACAAACGTTCACAATGAACATACACTCAGATACATCCCATGCTTCACCACTGTATCTTTGGTGCCTAGTATAAGGAAAGCTACCAAGCTCTCAATGAACACTTTTTGAATGAATCAATGATCAAGGTTTTCTGCAATTTTCAGCTAAACAGCTCAAACTTAACTTTTCTTTTACTCAAGATAATGTGTTACACTACAACCTAAATTTTTATTTATTTATTTTTTAAAACCACTTGCAAATCTTAGTACTTCATTATCAGTAACAATCATCAGTAACAAATTTGAGTAAACATAAAACTCTAGTCAAAACCCAGACGTACTTATAGGAAACAAACTGAGGGTTACTGGAGGAGAGGAAGGCAGAGGATAGAGCAACTGGGTGATGGACATTAAAAAGGGCACACGATATAATGAGCACTAGGTACTGTGTAAGACAGATGAATCACTGACCTCTACCTCTGAAACTAATAATATACTGTATGTTAATTAATTGAATTTAAATTAAAAAACAAAAAACCAGAGGTACTGAATCACCTCCCATAACAACATAAATTTATATAATTCCATGTAAAATGAATTTGACCCATGGATATACTATTTTTTGTATAAATAAGTTCAATGTATTATGCATTTCTAATAAATTCCATACATACCAACACATATTTGGCATATTTTCTAAAATCATAACCTTACTAATTTAATAATTTATATTATTAGATGGAACAAAAATGAATAAACTAGGCCTCCAAAACAAATAAAAACTATTTAAATAAGAGATAAGAAAAAAAATTAAACTACAAAAAAGAATCCAGACAATATGACATAAGCAAAGTAAAAAAACTGTCACACAGAGAAAATATCTACAATATTTATTCTTATTACCTTTGGTAATGGCATTCAACAGGAATAATATGAAACACAGAAGTAATATGTTATATATTTTCATATGAATGTCAACTTAATATCAATTTGATATTATCCATCACCTGTCATCAAGAACTGTAATTATTTCTCCAGCTTTAAAAGTAAGTTCATTATCTTCAGCAGCTTCAAAGTCATATATGGCACGAACTTTTCGGCCTTCATGTTGGTGGTTAGTTAAGAGATTGGATGTGCTTGGGTATAAAGTAGAAAGGGTGGTTGACTGCTGCCTTTGTTCCTTCAAAGACAACTCAATAGCTGGAAAAGAATGAGTTAAAAAGACTCAAAATGTTAATATATCCAACAATCCAAAGAAGTTAAAAAAAGGTATCTGAAGGTAAAATGTATTCTTTTAAATGTGAAGTTGGGAAGTAGGACATATCTTGACATAATGAATAAAAATGATTTCATGAATTTTATTCATTCATTCACAACTGAAAGTTTAAAGAATAAACGAAAAAAGTTGAACAGAATAATTACTATTTTTTTTAAAGATTTTATTTAACAGAGAGAGATCACAAGTAGGCAGAGAGGCAGACATAGAGAGAGAGGAAACAGGCTCCCTGCTAAGCAGAGAGCCTGATGCGGGGCTTGATTCCAGAAGCCTGAGACCATGACCTGAGCCGAAAGCAGAGGCTTAACCCACTAAGCCATCCAGGTGCCCCAATTACTATTTTTTTAAGAGTTTTTTTTATGTAATCTCTACACCCAACATAAGGCTTGAACTCATAACCCCAAGATCCAAATTCACATGTTCTACTGACTGAGCCAGCCAGGTGCCCTGCATAATGACTATTTCTACTGAATGGATAAAATTTAAATTATTCTGCATACTAAAAAGATATAATTATCTTAGATTCACTTTTTTTATTTAGCTGCAGATATTTTAAATCTTCTTCCATATTTTCAATATACTTCTACAGCTTCTGTTCCCAAAATGATAATCAAAATCACTAGGGAAGTCAAGAGTCCCATATCTCAATGAAGATTTAATAAATCAGAGTGTCAAAGGTAGTATCCGGGAATCTGTACTTTACAGCTTCAACGTTAATTCTTATGTGATCAGTCCAAGAAGTGGAACTTGGAAATAACTAGAATGAAGTTTCACCTAACAAATTACCCCCAAAGAGATTTCAAGTATATCTCTTTCTTTCTGGGTAGGGGGGAAGGGGAGAAGGAAGACAGAATCTTAAGCAGACTCCACACTCAGCGGGGAGCCCGAGGTAGGGCTAGATCTCACAACCCTGAGATCATGACCTGCGCGAAACTCAAGAATTGGATGCTTAACCAACTGAGCCCACCCAGGCAGCCCTCAAACGTGTTTCTTCTGGCGCTTCCACTCCTCCCCTCATGCAGGCCATCACCATGTGTCACTCAGGCTCTGCAATATAATCGGAACAGACGGATTACCCCGCTTTCAACTCAAACCATAACCCCCTTCATCTCTGATCTACATTGATAAAAGATCTAATAGGAAAAAGAAAACTTTAAAACTATCATACGAAAATACAGGAAAGTACCTTTGAGGATTTGGGGAGTAGGGGAAAATATTTTAAGATGTAAAAAAAGCAAAAATCATAACAAAAAAGCAAAAATTTTGACATCAAAATTTAAAACTTCTATCAGATAAAATATACCATTATCAAAGTCAAAAGTAAAAGCCAAAAATCAGGGGCACCTGGGTGGCTCAGTGGGTTAAGCCTCTGCCTTTGGCTCAGGTCATGATGCCAGGGTCCTGGTATCGAGCCCCACATCGGGCTCCTGCTCAGCGGGGAGCCTGCTTCTCCCTCTCTCTCTGCCTGCCTCTCTGCCTATTTCTGCCTACTTGTGATCTCTCTCTGTGTGTGTCAAATAAATAAATAAATAATCTTAAAAAAAAAAAAAAAAACCCAAAAGTCAAAAGTAGATATTGACAATAGAAATAACAGGCAAGAGTGCCTGGGTGGCTCAGTCAGTTAAGCGACTGTCTTTGGCTCAACTCATGATCCTGGAGTCCCAGGATCGAGCCCATATCAGGCTCCCAGCTCAGAGGGGAATCTGCTTCTTCCTCTGACTGTCCTCTCTCTAGTGCTCTCTCACTCTCTCTAATAAATAAAATATTAAAAATAATAATAATCGGCAAAGGTTTAACATCCAAAATTAAACTTTCTATATCATCTTAAAAATAAAAAACCCTCAATAAAAAGAGAGACAATCAGAACAGCTAATAAACATACAAAAAAGGACCAAGGCTCACTAGTAATCAAGGAAATAAAAGTCAAGATAAATGGATATTATATCCAACCTATCAGAATCACAAAAATCAAACTCAAATACCAAATATTTTCAGGAGATTAAAAATACTAGTAACTTTCATACACTGCTAGTGGCAGAGGAAATAAACTATCTAGAAAAGTTGAAGATGTACCTCCCGCATGAGCCAAAAATACTGGTTACCGTCACATAAGATACCCACACACAAAAACACACAAAGAAAATATTCACAAGAATACTCAATGCAGCCTACTTACTATAGTAAAAAACAAAACAAAAGACAAACAAAAAACCCCAGAAAACCCAAATATCCATCAGTAGCAGGACGGATAAACTACAGTATATATTTATTAATACACTGGAGTATTATACAATAGTTAAAACAAGTGAACTTGATTTATGTGTTCTATTATGAATAGATCTTAGTGCACATTAAAAAAACTGTAAATGGTATGTATAATTCTTTATGAAAAAAGAATTTGTTGGACACATAAAAGTATTGGTATTATTTATGGATATACAGTGTAATAAAAATAGTATTTCAAAATAGATTGAAAGGACATAAATGAATAGTAGTTGTCTCAAAAAAGTATTATTTGATACTGTAAAGGGGCACAAAGTAGATTTCAGTGTTAGCTGTAAAGCCCTATATCTTTCACTTTAAAATATCTCAGGAAAATAATATTAAGTAAGGGACCCATTTTCTTCCCACTTTTCTAGTACCCGGCACTTAAAAACATACCTTTTGCTAAATCTTCTTCTTCTTTTTTGTTAGCCACAGTACCAGGATCTTTGGCAACCAAGGCTGGGCTTGCTTTTGCTTGTTCTGCAGCCTAACACACACAAAAAAGGAAAACAGTATTTGAGGACTGTCCTCAAATTTTCCTACCTCCACTTAATCTAAAAACTTGCAAGACCCTCTTATCAATCTACCACAGACTCCTGAAGCAGAAAATAATCCAAACTGGAGCAGTCTCTAATTTGAAAGGAGAAGAGTTTTAACTCACCAGTCAACAGCTAACATAATCACTTTCTCCATGAAGTTTTCTAAACCCCTAAATTAAGGATTTCCTCCTGTGTTCCTCTGATGGTTCTTTTAACAAGTTACTACGCTGTGAGAAGTTAATAATGTAAATTGTGGAGCCAGGCAAACATGGGCTCAAATCCTAAATCTACCAGGTTCTAATTACAACCTGGGGTACCTTAACCTCTTTGTGCCTTAAGTCTCCCATCTATAAAATGAGGGTAATGATAGCACCTACCTATGGTAGGATTTGAAAAGATTAAATCAACATGTAGCTTCCAAACTTAGATAGGATGGGGGCCACCGCTTATGGTTTAAAACAAAAAGTTTAACATTTTCTCCTGGGATTTATAATGTACATGGAAGTAATGTATCATATGTATGATAATTATTGCATAAAGGATGATGAAGAGTAAATAAACCCTAAACAGTTGCAAAGTTTCTACATTTTACATGAATACAGTACAAACTCAGAATGTGAACACTTACAAATGCATATTAGAATACCCAAACTAACCAAGAACAACATAAATGGAATTCTAAACAATATTCAAATTAACACATGTACAGCACATAGAACAGAGCCTGGCACATAGTAACAGTCAATAAATCTCAGCTTCTATTAAAATTATCTGCTTAGATCTGTCTCCATAACCATGCTATATGGTCCCTGAGAATATGAGTGCCTAAATATGGACGGATTACTAGCAATCAAGAAGTAACTGTTGAATAAATGAAAGGGAAAACATTCAATGTTACAGTAAAATACAGTTCTAGATATATATATATAGTTCTACATATATACTTCTGTATATACATTATTGAATTTTATACTGTCAAACAAACACACAAAGCATTTTTTAGAAAAATGGACGTTAAAAAGCTTTTTGTACTTCACTAAATGAAACTTTAAGCCCTCTCAATTCTGATCCATCTCTATGTGGAATCTTCTTTCGATACTAATTTTGTGTGTGCGTGTGTGTGTTTTGGTTTTTTTGTTTGTTTGTTTTTATGTTCAATTACTCAACATATAGTACATCATTAGTTTCTGATGTAGTGTTCAATGATTCATTAGTTGCGTATAATGTCACACATCTCTGAAAATTAAAGGTATGCTTCCTCAGAACAACCTTTTCAATTGCATATGATATTTTTTTCAGTTTGGTCAATTTCACAAATTAGACATATTGATCTTTTGTGGTCTGTAAAGGAATTTCTATCAGTCAAGAAGATAGTGCAGACATTATATTCAGTGTGCAAAAAGGAAGAAATTTACAACCAAGGATACTCTACCAGACAAGATTATCATTCAGAACTGAAGAACTGAAGAATTCCCAAATAAACAAGAGCTATAGGAGTTCATCACTACTAAACGGGTTTCACAAGAAATATTAGAGGGACTACTTCATGGGAAAAGACCATAACTAGAAAGAAGAAAATATGAGATAGAAAAAAATTTCACTGATAAAAGAAAACATATGGTAAGGGTTGCTGATCAACCACTAATAAAGCTAGTATGAAGGTTATAAGACAAGAGTAATAAAGTCAACTATATTTATAATAACTACTTAACAGATACACAAATAAAAAGATGTAAAACATGACATCAGAAACATAAAATGTGGGTGAAGGGAATAAAAATATAGTGCTTTCAGAATGTGTTTGAACTTTAGCAATTACCAACTTAAAATAATCTGCTACATATACACAGATTGTTATACATGAGTCCCAGGGTAACCAAAAACCAAAGTCCTATAACAGATACACAAAAAATAAACAGAAAATAATCCAAACAAAACACTAAAGTAAGTCATCAAATCACAAGGGAAAAGACCAGGAGAAGAAAAAGAAATAGAGAAGAAGCACAAAAACAACAAGGAAACAATGAACAAAATGGCAATAAATACATACTATCAACAATTACTTTAAATATAAATGGGCTAAACTCTCCAATCATAACACACAGAGGAATTAAAAAACCAAGACCCATCAATAGACTCACTTGAACTCTGAAGGTACATTCACTGAAAATGAAGGGTTGGAAAAAGAAATTTCCAGGCAAATGGAAATGAAAAGAAACTGGGGGTAGCATTAATTATATCACACAAAACAGGCTTTAAAACAAAAACTGTAACAAGAGACAAAAAAAGAACATTACGTAATGATGGGATCAATTCAACAAAAACATAAAACACTTGTAAATACTTGTGCACCCAAAATACCTCAATATATAAAGTACCTAAATATATAAAATGACTATTAATAGACAAATTAGGGGGAAAAATGACAGCAATCAGTAATAGTAGGGGGCTTTAAAATACCTGCTTACATTAATTGCTAGATTATCTAGATAAAATATTAATAAGGAAACATCAGCCTTAACAAATTAGACCACATGAATGTAACAGACATACATAGAACATTCCATCCCAAAACAGCAGAACACACATCTTCTCAAGTACACATGAAACATTCTCCAGGAGAGATCACATTAGGCCACAAAATAAGACTCAGTAAATTTAGAAAGAATGAAATATATCAAACATCTTTTCTAACCATAACGGTTTGAAACCAGAAATCAGTTACTAGAAAAAAACTCTAAGAAACAAATACATGAAGACTTGACATGCTACTGAACAACAAATGGGTCAACAATGATGACACTGTGGGGGGTCAACCTCAGGGTCCACATGACCTTCAAGACATAAGAGCACCCTGGACAACTGGCCACAGCTAGAGCACAAAAGGAAGAGAGAAGCCCTCAGCTGCTATGGTGTCCTTGCCTCAGCTCATCCCCCAACACACTGAGAATCTCCCAACCTCAACAAAGTTTTCATCCTGGACACCATGAAGAGAGAAGAGGCTTTTAGGAAGCCCTATCTTGTCATGTACCATCAATAATATATACTGTAGCAAGCCAAAAAACAAAGACAAGAAAAGGTCATTGAAATCGTAAAGAAAGTAAAACTGTCACTATTCACAGATGACATGGTACTATACATAGGAAACCCTAAAGACTCCTCTGAAAAACTATTAGAACTAATAAGTTAATCCAGTAAAATTGCAGAACACAAAATCAAAATATAGAAATCTATTGCATTTCTATATACTAATGACGAACTATCAGAAAGAGAAATTAAGAATGCAATCCCACTTACAATCCCAACAAAATGGGTAAAATGCCTAGGAATAAATTTCAAAAGACCTGTACCCTGAAAACTATAAGACAGTGATGAGAACAACTGAAGATGACACAAATAAATGTAAAGATATGCCAATCTCATGAACTGGAAGAATTAATATTGCCAAGATGTCCATACTATCCAAAGCATCTACAGATTCAATGCAATCCATATCAAAAATAGTTATTTTTCACTAAGCTAGAACAATCATAAAACTTATATGGGAGCACAAAGGATGCCAAAAAGCCAAAGCAGTCTTGAATAGGAAAAACAAAGCTAGGAATATCACACCCCTGGATTTTAGAATATACTATAAAATTGTAATATAATCAAAACAGTATGGCACTAGAGCAAAAACAAGAAACACAGATCAATGGAACATAAAAGACAACCCAGAAATAACACTTAGCTGATCAATCAATGACAAAGATGGTAAGAATATACAATAGGAAAATGAGTTTCTTCAGTAAATAGTGCTGAGAAAACTGGACAGCTGCATGCAAAAGAATGAAACTGGACCACTTTCTTATGCCATATACCAAAAATAAACTGGATTAAAGACTTAAATTTAATTCCAAAACCATACAACTCCTAGAAGGAAACATAGGCAGTAAGTTCTCCATCAGTATTTTTTTGGATCTATCTCCTCAGGTAAGGACAACAAAAGCAAAAATAAATAAATGGGACTACATCAAACTAAGAAGCTTTTGCACAGCAAAGGGAAACATCAACAAAATAAAATGACAACCTACTGAATGGGAGAAAATATTCATAAATGTTGTATCTGATAAGAGGTTAGTATCTAAAATATATTAAAAAGCTCATATAACTCAAGTGTTATAAAAACAAGTAATATAATCTAAAAATAGAAAGAGGACCAAAAATAGACATTTCCCCAAAGACAATATTCAGAGGACCAACAGGTATGTGAAAAGATATTCACCAACAGTCAGGGAAACGCATATCAGGACTACAATGAGATAATTCCTTCACATCTGACAGAATGGCTAGTATCAAAAAAAAAAAAAAATTTACAAGTATTGGCAAGGATGTGGAGGAAAAGGAACACCTGCTTTGTTGGTGCGAGTGTAAACTGGTACAGACACTATGCAGGTTCCTCCTCAATAAATTAAAAGTAGAACTATCAAAAAATCCAGTAATTCTGGTTTTTATCTGAAAAGCTTCTACATTTTTAACCAAACACAAAAAAGCTACTAATCCCAAAAAGACATATGCACCCCAGTGTTCACTGCAGTACAAGAGCCAAGACTAGAAGCAACCTAAATGTCCATCAACGGATGAAAGATAAAGATGTGGTATACGTGTCCGTGAGCACAGACACACAGACACACACACAATTACTCAGCCATAATAAAAGAATAAAATCTTGCCATTTACAACAACATGGATGGACCTAAAGAATATAATGCTAAGTGAAATAAATAGAGAAAAACACATGGTACGATTTCACGTTTATGTAGAATCTAAAAAAAAACAAACAGAAACAGACTCAGATACAGAAAAGAAACTGGTAACTGCCTAACAATAGTAGGCAGGTGAAGGCAATGGACAAGACAGGCGAAGGGGATTGAGAGATATAATCTTCCAGTTATAAAATAACTAAGATGGGGGAGGGAGACATAATGTACAGCACAGAGAATCAATAATATTTTAACAACTCTGGATTGTGGCAGATGGTAGCTAGAATTATTAAAGTGACCATTTCATAATGTATATAAACACTGAATCATTATTTTGTACACCTAAAGCTAATAAAATATTTTATGTCAAATATTCTTCAATAGAAAAAGAGAGAAAGAAGTGCAGAAATAAGCTACATTAAGTCCAATATACCTGAAATGCACTTGTGAAAATTCCTTCCTATCATCCGGTTTTAGGCGTAGCAATGAAACCTGTTATTAATCAGCTGAACACAGTCACAGTGCTAGCACTACTTTTACATCTCTGTGTCAAAAGTTAGTGCTACGAGAACTGCAGCAAAATGAGTCAGCTGCCTGAAGTATGGCTTTTCTTAAGACTATTATATTATTTTCTTCTGTATTTAGGATGAAAAAATGTACTTTAAAAACATTTTCAGAGGCTTTTGTTAAATATGCTGACAAAAATCTAGTCTGATTAAAATGTAATAATGACAAAGCGACTGAGTTTAAGATCTAGAGGGACTTGTGTAGATGATCCTACATGATACATTTTTGCTTAAGTATGAAGTTCTTCATAAACGTGGTTTTCAACGATAAGCTATCAGACACCATTATTTTTTAAAAAAATCACCATTCTACCTCATATTTTACTTTATACGCATTTTATATATTTCCTGTGGCTGAAGACAGTAACTACAACCAAATTAGCTTTCATATATTTTATAACATCCAGCCAAAGAAAAGAAAAGTAATTCTTAACTTTACTAGTGCTGATGTATGTCCTAAACCTCTTGAACAGGAGAATAATCTAACTTCTGTATCAGCTGATAAATAAATGCTCTTGCCAGTGTTCACTCCACTTCTTGTCCTTTGAAGCCTAGTCCAAACAGACACATATCCACTAACCTCTATATCAAACGGAAGGCAGGATCGTGTAGTGGAAAGAACACTGGACTGAGAGTCAGGAGGCCTGCGTTCTAGTTCCAACTCTGTCAACTATGAGCTGTGGCCCTGGGGAAGTCACTTAACCATTCTGGGTCTCAGTTTCCTCATCTGTAAAATGAGGGGATTAGATTAGAGCATCCCTAAAGTTGTTCACACAACTATCTGAGATTCTAGGTTAACCAAAGCTTCGTATCACATACGTCATTAGTTCTTCTGCCTCCTCTAATTGGAACCAGTCCCTTTGTGGACTGAAAAGCACTTTTCACTTGCACCGAAGCTGTCCTCAAGAGCAGTGCTTCCCAAACTGTAACATGCACACGGAATCATCTGGGGATCTTATTAAAATAGAGAAAATGAATCCATAGGTCTGGAGTGACACCTGAGGTGCTGCATTTCTAACAAGCTTTTCCCTGTGATGATGACGATGGTCAACAAAATACATTTTAAGCAATAAGTTCTAGAATAGCTTCTTAGGGCATAGAAACTGCAATCTCACTAATCATCTATACCTTTTGGTTTGCTATAATGAGTCTACCTTTGGTAAGTAAACACTGCCTCTGTTGTCAAAGAACTTATTGTAAGATATCTTGGATTTTTCTGCTTAAAGTTATTCCTTAATTATAAAGATTTTAGAAAATATTCTGAGTAGTAAAAGCCAGATATGTCTTAAAGACATACTTTACCATTGTAAAACCATTCATAAGCCAAATTTTTTTTCAAGTAAGAAGAAAAATATCCTTTCCTTCCTTCATCTCCCAAACATACCTCTGGATCTTCATATCTCAAGAATATTCAGATAAACTAAGAGTGCTTTGGGTAGAAATCTAGATAAGTATGGATGAATCACTTCACAATTCTCTGAAGAGGTCAAAACCGCGAACTCGAACCCTCCACACCTTGTGAGTTTTCTATGCATGCTTTCACACCACTTGTCATATTCTACCCCAATCCGTGCAGTAAAGAAAGTCAATATAGTAAATTATCATACATTTTAAGCATCCTAGATTAGCTGGAGATCCCAAAGGATGGTTACCCAGAATAGAAAAAAATAAATAAAAAGAGAGACCCTTCCATTCTTTCTTTATGACATAAATCAGAAATTGATTCCATTACATAGATTGGGGGAAGGAGGGGCAGAAAGGCAATTTAAGCCTTTCACTCAATCATATCTACATCAGCTCTTATTAAGGGAAGATGCTTTGTGTGCTTCTCTCCTCACTGATTACCTTAACTCTTTTTCATTTTTAATACAAGTATTCATAAATTTCATATTGAAAAGAACCTCTAAACTCATCCTTAAATTTTAAGGATATCCTGATTTTTAAGCTGTCATTCTTTGTAGATAAAATTAAAGCACTAAGAGTATTTAAGAAGACTGTCTTGCTGCATGATATCATAAAGCAATTTTGTCTGTATTATTAAAAACGCCATAAAAATTTTTAAATTGCAAAAATGCTAATCTAATTTATAAGGAAGCAGCAACGGTGGGAAAGTGGAAGTTGGAACACATTAATATTCCCCTGTATTTTCTGGCACCACTGAATGCAAGATTGTTAACAAAAATTCCTTTGGAGTAGTAAAACCTACCCGGATTTAGAGGAAAAAAGAAAATTTCATATAAATGTTGCGACTTTAGAGAAACAAATTGTAGCCACAATGCATAGGGCATTACAAAATACCTGAGAGCCAATAGCTGGAAACGTAACTCCTTGTTCCTTAAGGTTCTTAATCATTGCTGATATTAGACTAAGCTGTGGATCATTCTTAAATTCATCTGTCCATTCAACCATAAGAGCCTTTAACTTTTCACAGACTTTAGGGTGACCCTGAAAATAGAGAAAAAAATTAGTAAGAAAAAGTACTAATTTGGCTAATGGTAAAACACAGATATACTGAATATAAAAATTATAAAGTGCTATAGACATTTTTTTTTGAATCACACACTACTCCTAGCTATAGATGATACCTAAGAAAGCAGATTTGGTTACTAGAAATAATCAAATTTTTTTTCGCACTATGAAAAAGTATTAGATAATACCAGCATACATATCTCATATAAAATTAAAATAGATCAAGTATGTTAATTTTGGTAAGAGAGACGAACTTTTCAGAGTATTTTGCAACTAAGTGGGCGTTATACATGAGGAAGACACAGAAAAGTAGTCTGTTTTGTTTCGGCTATTTTGCAGATCAGTAAAAAATAAGGTGGAAAGAGAAAATAAATGATACAGTTCCTTTATTCCTAATCCCTGACTTTTAAAAAATATGACTGACTGTGTATTTTTTCCAAGTTGTTTAATTATCCAAGGCCTGGTTTGAGGTCCACTGTATGTATTTTTAGAAACTTCATTTCTTCAAAATAGTATCTCCCCCTCAAGTATAAAATCACTATGTTCACTGTAAAACCTTTGGAAAATAAAGAAGTCCTTTCTCTTGTTTATAGCTGTTAGCTTTTCAAAACAGTTTTTCATGCTACTAAATACAAGTTTGAATATCTCATCTTCAATTAAATTACAGAAAACATATACTAAACGTATACTAAACGTATACTAAAATCTCTTCATAAACAGTCATAAATTTTGACGGACATTCAGGACATTTAAAAAATGATATTAATTAGTAGAAAATACCTAAATGCAACTGAATAAAGCAAAACAGGAAAAGAACACATATTCATGCTTGACAAGAAAGTACAAAACTCTATAAAGAATTATGTAAATAAATTTTTATCTTATTTCTGTACTGTTTTCTACTAAAACCTGGAAATAATTATTTTTCCCAAAAACATGAGGCATTTTCCCTTTTGACATCTTAAATTTTTTCTTAATTATATACTGTCTCATCCTCCCTCTTCCTAAGAGTCAGAAATGATTACCTTCAGAATGCACAAATTTTTACTAGGAAACCTCACATGTTACTTAGTAACTTAAATTTTCTTAATTCCTTGAATTCCATAATTGTGTTCCTTATTCTACATCCAGTTAAATAAAAAGCAGCATTAAAATCCTGTCATGGTCAGGTAGTGGTCTTACTCATGTCACAATGAAAACAGTGTCATATTTTGGCAGTATTTCTGAACAGTTCTACATAAAGAAAATACCTCCACATTTACAAAAACTGTGCCTAAAACAGACTGGTATTATTTAATCAGAAAGAGAAACAAATATATTTTCTTATAAGATGAAAGGAATGATGATGAAAACAGGTTAAATATACTCTAATCTGGTTAAAAAAAAACAATTCTCCCAAGTATACAAACTTATAGTCTCTTCAGCAAAACATCTACTTTACTTACATCTTGGATAGACACAGCCTACGAAGGATTTTAAAAAATAGAAAGCACAAACCAGTTCTTTGTGATTTAAAATGTAAACAACCAAACAATAAAATACACAAGGAAGGCTGTTAATTCATTACAGGAAATAATGCTCCTTACCTTGTTTAGTACGTTGCTTACTTCACTAGCAAAATCTCTTGAACATACTTCTAAATGAAATATTTTGCCACAGTTTGATACACATGCTCCTAGAAGCTAAAAGTATAAAATCACAAGTTAAAAGGGCTCAGTTTTAGCAGACAGTTTTGTGGTAAAACTTAAAATGAAATCACTTACAGTCAGAGCTTGCATAGCAACATGAGGATCTTTATGGTTCACCCTCCTCATAACAGACCGAAGACAATCTTTGGGTCTAAAAAATGAGAAATATAACAATCAATTAGTATATCGAGGCTTTTTCCCCCCTTAACTTAATAAGCAATAGACTACTATACAAAAGGTAGACTACAGTAGAGAACTTAAATTTTTATTAATGACACAACTGAACTGTACACTAACAAGTTCCTTTACATTTTTCAAACAAAATTAACAGGCTCTCTCCCTTAGCAAACACAGATTAAGCATTTCACACTAATTCTGGATTAAAAAAAAAAAAAGTTCTGAAAATGAAATGACAGACCAGAGCTTCCACTTCCAGTCATGATGGAATAACTGGAACCAGACTTATACTCCCATTATAAACAATGAAAAAAATGGAAAAATATACTTAAAATATACACTCAGGTCACTGGGTGGGACATTAGGCCACAGACAGTGCTGAATGATCTCTAAGGAGGAAACAATCAGATAAGCCAGACATCTGCCTCAACTGTCCACTCAGAGGCACTTTTCAGATAGCAGTACAGGCTTTTTGCTTCTAAGGCAGTTTCTGGATCCTGGCGTTATCCCAGAGAAGGTTATCCCAAGAGAATGGTAGTCTCACTGAGTTGAGGGGAAAGAAATCAGAACTCAGGAAGGCCAAGAGAGCTAGAATTTGCAAAACAAAGTAGAAGGAGCTAAATGAAGAAATGGTTCTGGATACTTGCATAGGAGTCCACTTAGATCTACTGAGGAAAAAGCCACACGTGCACAGATTAAAACCTCCATAAGCCTGGACAAAAAGTGACTGCGAGCTGTATGCAGAAGAGTTCCCAAAGCTCACGCAGTCGTCAGAGTTCACATCAAAATGGAGAGTCCCTGTTAAATATCTAGAGCCTTCAGTGGATACACCGGAGTCTAGGCCTTGGTACTAAGACTGAACTATCCCAAAAGACTACTCTAAATCCATCCTATAGCAACCTAAAAACAAGTCAGAGAAGGATAAAATTGAGCCAAATGTAACAAGTTCAGAGAGAATAAAGTCCAATGTTCTTTAACAACAACAAAACCTGGCACTCCATATAAAATTCATAACACTACGCATTCAGTGAAAAATTATTAGATACGATATGATACACAAAGCAATTATGAGATATAATATGAGGTACTCAATATAAAATTTGTAACACTAAGCATTCAGGCAAAAATTACTAGATATAGGGGGTGCCTGGGTGGCTCAGTCATTAAGCGTCTGCCTTCGGCTCAGGTCATGATCCCAGCATCCTGGGATCGAGCACTGCACCGGGCTCCCTGCTCTGCAGGAAGTCTGCTTCTCCCTCTCCCACTTCCCCCTCCTTGTGTTCCTCTCTCTCTGTCTCTCTCTCTGTCAAATAAATAAATAATCTTTAAAAAAAAATTATTAGATATGATACAAGACATAACTAGGAGAAAATTCAGTCAACTGAAAATGAAGAAATCACAGAGATGATGGAATTAGCAATCAAAGACACTGCATAAGCTATTCTAAGTATACTCAAGGATATACATCAGATCAACATAATGAGGAAAGAAATGGTGTAAAAAGGATAAAGCTTAAAAAGAGATAATACTTCTAGACATGAAAAATATATTTTTTAAAAAGTGGATAAAATTAATTAGGTAAGAATAAAAGATCAGTAAACTTGAAGAATGCTTGAAGTACACGAGTAAGTACAGAGGTAAAAAAGACTAAAAAAATTTAATACAGAGCCATCACTAAATACATTTTTAAAAGAGAAATCAGAAAATTTTAAAAATTCACAAAAAATATTCAATTGATATATAATAAACAAAAGTTCAACAGAAGAAACATATCATCTAGAAAAATGGCAAATTTTAACTTTTTTTTAAAAGATTTTATTTATTTATTAGAGAGAAAGAGATCACAAGTAGGCAGAGAGTCAGGCAGAGAGAGAGAGGGAAGCAGGCTCCCTGCTGAGCAGAGAGCTCGATGCGGGGTTCGATCCCAGGACCCTGGGATCATGACCTGAGCTGAAGGCAGAGGCCTTAACCCACTAAGCCACCCAGGCACCCCAAATTTTAACATTTTAACCCAACAATATCAACAGTTATATTAAATGCAACTGGTCTCAACACACCAAATAAGACAGATTGCTCGACTGGATTAAAAAAAGCAGGACCCAGGGCACCTGGGTGGCTCAGTCAGTTAAGCATCTGGCTCCGGCTCAGGACACAAATCCTGGATCCTGGGATCAATCCCTGTGTCAGGTTCCCAGCTCAGCGGGGAGTCTGCTTCTCTCTCTCCCTCTGTGTGTGCTCTTTCTCTCTCTAGCTCTCACTCTCTCACAAATAAAACCTTAAAAAAAAAAAAAAAAAAAAAGCAGAACCCACCTAAATGCTCCCCACAAGAAACTGTTAAAATATAAGGACCTATGTTACTTAAAAGTGAAAGGATGGAGGAAAGAAAAATATACCAAGCAAACATAAACCACAAGAAAGCTGGAGTAGTTATATTAGTATCGGGCAAACTGCAATTCCAGACAAGCCATACTACCAGGGATATAGAGGAAAATTACAAAATGATAAAAGGTTCAATTCTCCAAGGAGACATAATAGACCAAGATGTGTAGTCTTATCTAAAAACAAAGCTTCAAAATATATGAAGCAAAACTTCATGTAAAACTTCATATAAAAACTTCAAATCCACTTCAAATCAGAAACTGGTAAAACAATTGAATAGAAAAATGGGTATGAGAATACGCTACTATACAAGAGCAGACTATATATTGTCTCCAGTGCATATACAATGTTTACCAAGACAGACCATATTTTGAACCATTTAGAAAAATTTAATTTAAAAAAAAATTGAAATGATACATGCTATGTTGATAGACCATGATAAAATTATACTAAAAATGAGTAATATGAAGAAAACTGGAAATTCTCCAAGTTCTACATAACCACAGTTGGTCATAATACATTATCCTTTTTATGTATTATTAGGTGTGATTACAGTGTTGTTGAGGATTTTTGTACCTTTGTACATAAGTGGTCTGTGGTTTTCCTTTTTTGTTTTTGGTACTGACCTATCGCAGGCCTCATAAAATGAGTTACAATAAAGAAAATTCTGAGCCCAGACAGCTTCACTAATGAATTCTACTAAATAGAATTCAGCACATGTCCTTTAACAGGTTGAGGAAATTACCTTTAGTTCTTAAATTAATGAAAGATTTTGTTACAAATGTATACTGAATATTTTCAAAGGAACTTTCCACATTTATTGAGATGATTATATGGGTCTTTTTCTTTAGTCTGATGAGACAGTAAATTATACTGATTTATTTTCAACTGGTGAAACAGGCTTGCATGCCTGGGATAAATTCCACTTGATTTTTCTTCAAAGAACCAGTTCTACTTTTGAATTTTCTCTATTGTTTTTTTCTCTTTTCAATTTCATTAATCTCTGCTCTTATTTTCATCATTTCTTTTCTTTTGCTTCCTTTAAGTTTGTTCTTTTTTTTTCTTAAGATAAAAACTTCGATTGCCAACTTGAGACATTTCTTCTACTAATATAAGCATTTAATGATATAAATTTACCTCTATGGATTGCTGTAGCTACATCCTACAAGTGTTGATATGTTTTATTTTCACTTTCATTTCACTGAAAATACTTTCTAGTTGCTGTTGTGATTTTCTCTTTGACCCATAGGTTATTAGTCCAAAACAGAGATAAAATATAATCATAAAAAAGTAATTGAAAAGAAAAATGGAGAAAAAAGGGAAGATATAAAAAATATTGAAAACTCCTAGCAAAATTGAAAACTCCTAGCAAAAAAAACAAAACATACACAAAACTCCTAGCAAAAATCCAACCATATCAATAATTACATTAAATGTAGTCTAAGCACTCCAATTACCAGGCAGAGGCTGTCAAATTGGATAAAAAAGCAAGAACCAAGTATATGCCAGCTATAAACTATCTACAAGAAAATCTATTTTAAATACAAACAGATGAGAGACACCTGGGTGGCTCAGTTGGTTAAGCGTCTGCCTTCGGCTCAGGTCATGATCCCAGAGTCCTGGGATCAAGTTCCTCTTTGGGCTCCTTGCTCAGTGGGGAGCCTGCTTTTCTCCCTGCATGCTGCTCCCCCTGCTTGTTCTCTCTCTCCCTCTCTCCCTGACAAATAAATAAAATATTTTTTAAAGTAAAAAATAAAAAAATAAACAAATACAGATAGATTAAAAGAAACAAGACAGGGAAAGACATATCAACATAAAAGAAGGTCAAGTGGTTTTCACAATTTCAAACAAGGAATACTAGCAGAGATAAAAAGAGACATTTCATAATAATGAAAGGGTTACTTCTCTAAAAAAACATAATTCTAAGAGAATTTCAAAATATATAAAAGAAACATATACACATATATATATATACATATACAGAAATGAAAGGAAAAACTGACAAGTCTGGTCTCCTAGAACTTCAACATACTCTTCTCAGTAATGTGACAGCATAAGTAAAACAAACGAGAAGTATGGATATAGATATAGAATAATTGAATACTACCACCTATCTGGGCCTTTTGAACATTCTACTCACACATGGTAGAAAACACAATTTTCAAGTGCATAGAAAATTCACCAAGATAGATCACATTCTAGACTATAAAACAAATGGTGACAAACTTAAAAATCATACAAAGTATGTTCTTTGACCACAACAGAATTAAACTATAGATTAATAACAAAATGACTGTAAGAAATACCCAATGTGTGAAAATTAAACACAAATCTAATAAATTTAAATAACTCTTACATCAAATGAAATCACAGAAACGTAATTTCACTTAAGTAAATGAAAGCACACTATCAAGCAGTCTGTGTAAGAATGTTCACGGTGGCTCTCTTCATAATAGCTAAAAACTGGATATAATGCAAATGTTCCTCAATGGGTAAATGGATAGAAAAAAATTCTAATATATTCATACAATGAACTATCCCTCGGAAATAAACAGAAGTAGTGATATACATAAAAACTTGGACTTAGCTCCAAGACATATTCTATATTAGATACAAAATTACACACTACACAAATTTATTTCTGAAATTTTAGGAAAGGAAAATTTAATCTATAATAACAAAAAGCAGATCAATAGTTGCTTAGGACAGCAGAACTTTTGGAAGTGATTAAATGCTCTCTACCATGAATGAAGTAATGCTTATAATATAGCATATATATTTGCTAATCTCATCAAATTATCAAACTGTATACTTACAAGGAATGCATTATATTGGGAAGAAGTCACTTCTTAGTAAAACAGACTTATTTTTTAATACCAGGCCATGTATGTGTAAACATGTATTTCATGGGGATACTATAAAATAGCAGTAATAGTAATAGCAAGTAACTATAACCTATGGAACATCTATGTGTTTAGGTTCTCAAAATTTTACTTAAGGAACTCATCCAATTTTCAAAACAGTCATAATAAACTGGAGTCTTACAGTTGTTCAATTCCTTGCCCACGATACCCAAGCGGGTAGTAACTGGTACAAAAAAGATTCAAACCCAGGTGTGGCTGAGTCAATACTCTACGTTCTGACCATAGAACTGCCTTGTAATGAAGTAAGATGATGGAAGCTGGGAGCTATTCATACAACGCAAAGGATGAAAGCCTCAAAATATTAATTCACCAGATTGAAATGGCATTTGTTTTACTTAATATTATAAAACATTATCAAAAGGATATATATTGTATGATTCCATTTATATGAGGTCCCTAAAAAAAGGCAAATTCATGGAATTTAGCCTTGACAAGTGAAAGTCACCAGTGGCAAGGAAGAAGAGGAAATGGGAAGTTATTATTTAATGCACACAGAGTTTCTATTTGGGATGATGAGCGAGTTTTAGAGATGGATAATGAAAACATACACAAAAGAAAACCCCTTATCAACTGATATGAACTACAATGGGCTCTGAAGAAACTGGCCAGTAAGAATAATTATCCTAAAAAATGCCTTTAAGAACTGGAATACAACTACTAAACACTGTGACTTTAAAAAGTCATTATTAATAGGGAAAAGTTAAAATAAAAAAGGATTTCTGTTTCTAAGAATGTTTCATTGACTATTGGAAACTTTCCTCCTAAAGAGCATAGAGAAAAAAGGAAAAAAAAAAAAACTTTAAAATTATATTTATTGACTACCTATTGCATGCAAAGCATTCATCTCTTCTCATTCATCTCTTTTTCTATTGATTTTGTATGATCTTAATATTATCTGAGGGTCACCTGGCTGGCTCAGTCAATTAAGCCTCCAACTCTTGATCTCAGCTCAGGTCTTGATCTCCAGGTCATGAGTTCAAGCCCCCTATTGGGCTCCACATTGGGTATGGAGCCTATTTAAAAGAAAAAAAAAGTATCTGATAGCAATATTATTAAACTGAAGAATTAATATACTATAATACTATTATTTAAATTTTGCCTTTTTCATAATGGGACTTATTTTAGGAGCCAGAATCTGTGACCTCATGCTAATTTTCGCAGTTGTGAAAACCATGCCAACACATAAAAACACAAAATTATAATTTCAAGCGCCAGTACAGGTGAAATATAAAGGGATTATCTGAATGCTAAAATTAAAACCATTAAAAATAATGATCCATAGATGATTCAGCTCAGTAAATGAACTTAATAGAAAGTAATCCTTCATAGTTGCTTAAATTAAATTTCTGACATATTTTTTATAAACCACTTTCATTTTTTTAAAGAAAGAACTCCAAACTCAGAAGACTTTTGGAAAGGGAAGTGAGGAAAGAGCATTGAAATGCAACCTTTACTTTTTATTTTATGTATTTCTATACAGCTTGAAATGTTTTACCACAGCCAATTTTAAAAACCAAGGCAATGATACCTCTGGCACCAAAATAAACTTGGCTATTGCATCATAAAAAGGATAATGTCATAAAAAACCAATTAGAATGCTTATAAGCACTGAGGCATATAGTGAGTAAAACACAAAGTGAAAGTGAAATAATATATACACACTTGATTATTAAAACTTACAGTTTAATGAAAGATTATGGCTAAAATACTATTTTTAAAAAGGCTTAAGAGTTGTATTTTTTTTAAGATTTTATCTATTTATTTGACAGAGAGATATTACAAGCAAGCAGACAGAGGGAGAGGGAGAAGCAGGCTCCCCGCTGAGCGAGGAGGCCGATTCGGGGCTCGATCCCAGGACCCTGGGACCATGACCTGAGCCGAAGGCAGAGGCTTTAACCCACTGAGCCACCCAGGTGGCCCAAGAGTTGTATTTTTTTAAAATACAAACCTATGGTTAATATAAAAATAAATACAAAAATATTCCTGTAAACAGAATGTATACATATATGTATTGAATATGTTTCCTAGCTCTGGTACAAGCAAGCTTACGTGGTACCCATACCTCGGCTTCTTTCTTTTTACAAGTGAATTTAAACTAAGTATACTAAGGCTATTATCCTCTCAATGAAAAATTCAAGTTGACTGTAAAGACTATATAATTTATCAACTATACAAGTACCTTTTTGAAAATGAAATGGATGCTAACTGGGCATAATTCAGGAACAGGAGGCATAAAATGAGATTATCCAAGACAAACTATATGTTTAGTCACAGGGCCCAAACTATGTCCATCCACAAAAATCAGCTTTTTATGCATATATCTGAGACACGTAGTTCAGAAAAAGGGTGAGAAAAAGGCAGCAAATAATTCTCTAAGTATCTAAGAGTACAGCATTCCTGTAAAGACTTGTGGGTAAGCCTAAATGGCCTAAAGGGAAGAAGCAATGACCATTAATTTATGAGGAAAATGTTTTTAGCATTCCCAGACCCCAAACATAACCTCCTTTGGGCTTTTCTGATACCTTAGGACACATCTTGCTAATGGATGCACAAAGTCAGTCAAGATAAAGCAAATGCTCACAGACACAGTTCAAAGCTATGGTGGCTTGATGCTGAGATACTGAGTGTAGCTCCCCAGGGTGAGCTGGGTGGTGCTACTCTTGCTGCTCCAGGTGTGTGCTATCTCTAAAATAGCTCAAAGAAAAACTGAATGCCATTGTAAACGTGAAGACTCCCTTCAAATTTCTTTTAGTTAGGGTAAACAGGTACAAGTAGAGGTCCTTCAGTAAGAATGAAGAGGCATAAACAGAGGATACCTGTACTTTCAAGTGGCTGTGGCTTAATGATTTTTTTTCTCAAATCACAGACTGGCCAGGAAACAGACTTTTTAGAAATATACAGAGCTGCCTTGACATATATCAGGTCTGATGAACTAAAGCATCAAAGTCAATTTCATTATTCACAAATACTATTCCAATCCACCTTAATGGAGTACCTTGGGCCTCAAAGAAAGCTGAGCTTTAAGAGGGGCATATTTTCTATCGAATCCTCTTTACTCTACTTGTCGCCCATCATACCACTCTCAGTCATTTGGTTTCCATGGGAAGTTACAACTACTAAAATTAAGCTACCTTTTGCTCAAAGGTAAATGAAAATTAAGGCATGAATGCTCCTTAACCTTCAGACACAATTATCACAGAGTCATGCTACCATGCTTTCTTTAGCAATTCAAAAATTTTTTCAGTAAGACTGCAGAAGTTGAAGCTCTTAAGGCGATTCTGGAAAGGATATAGTCTTTAAATGAGTTTCATCAACAGTCACTCCTTTGATCTAACAATAACTTAATAAAACTTTTCATTCTTGCTCATTCATCTTATTGGAAAAGTACCCAGAAAGCAAGATCCCTCTACATATTGTGCCTTATGTTTATATCAGTGCTAAAGAATACCAACCCTTATGATTAATCCACTTTGGTCACCAAAACTGTCACACTGAATTACTGTCTCCACGTAAATTACAATGATGCTGTGAAAAAAAAAATACTTATCAGGTAGCAAATAGCTCAGCTGATAATGCTTTAACTAATGTTATGCCATCATCTTCACTTTGGCTTTTATGAATTTTCATAAGCTAAGTTTTACCATGTCATGCACATAAAACAAAACCATGAAAGGTCACCATGAAACTAAGTCTTTATGACTATCCAAATGGTATTCACATATTAGCTGTTCTTATTTACAAATATCTACAAATGGGCAGAACTCTCTCAACACAGAATAACAATTTTCTAGGCAAAAAGTCATAAACACATGTTAGATGAAAATAGTAAAGGATCCTTACATCATATTTTGCCATTCAATCTCTTAAAGACTGTTTATCTCAAGTATCAAAAATGGAATTTACTATTTTATTTACTAAAATTCACTATTTTGTTCCAATGATATATGCATTGTTTTGTTATCAAGGTCAAAGTTTTCATTCAATACTTAGAGAGCAGGCCTCTGTGGCATATTATATATTCCAAAGATAACCACAATAATAACTCCCTTTCCACATGCTCTTCTACGAAGTGAACCTGCCACTTCCCATCAAGAGGTAAAGTTTAATAACCCTCCTCTTAAATGTGGACTGACTCCAGTGACTTGCTTAACCCATAGAATTAGTACAAGTGATATTCTGAGATGCGTAGTTCATAAAAAGCATGTAGAATAAACCTACATTTCCTAGAATGCTCCCTCTAGGATCCCAGCTACTATTCTGTAAGAAACTCAAGCCACATGTATAGGCCTTGGTAAATGCTTCAACTGATAGCTCCAGCTGAGATCCCAGCTGACTGCCAGACATCAGCTGCCAACCAGATTGAGCATCCATCCCAATCAGGCCTTCAGATATTCCAGTCCCAGCCATTAGGTGACTACAAGTTCATGAGAGACCTCAAGCAAGAAGTGCCCAACTGTTAACCGAAAGAACCGTGAAGATAATAAGCCACTAAGTCATAGGCTGCTTTGTTATGTAGCAATAGATAACTAGAATCACCTCTAGCAAAGTGTGCTGACAGCTGTTCAAACACTATTAATTTGTAAAATTTAAAATTGGGTTTTCTTTTCATCTTTCTTTTGAAATAAAATTTTAATAAAATTGCCTTAACTGTTTATCTCCCCATCTTGAGGGTTTCTGAAGACAGGATCCAGGGCTACATTGTTCATCCTTGGCTCCCTACTCCCTAGCCACTGCACATAAGATAAAATGTTTTCAATTAGCAATAACTGCGCCTCTGATAAACCTCATTGGCTACGATACTGCCACTGCACAAAGCTGATAAAACGTTTTCATTGTGAATGCTGCCTATAATAATGCCTTCAACATGGCCGATGCTGAATAAAAAGTCACCGAGCTAAACATGGAAAACACTACTTTTCACTGTTGTACAATACTTAGTATTTAGAATAAATGAATAATCCTCCTTACAAAACTCTATTACCAACTCCTGTATGTCTTCCACTGAGTTAGCTTTCTATGAGAAAAATGTACATGCTTTCATAAAATCTTGTCTTAGAATTACAATAGGATTACAATAAGGGAAAAATTCAGATTATCTAATGCTGGGAGGAGCACAGGATGTGAGGTAAGAGACTGATGATGGTAATAAACATAAAGTATTTTGTAAAAACACATGCTAAAGGTAAAATCTGCATGTGCATTAGGAAAAATCTACCAGTGATTCCCATCACCCACCTCTGTAAAGGGTAGTCTCTCTAAAAACCTTCTCAAAACTCCATTTTTGTATTTAAAAAAATTTTAAGACATATCCTCTCTTTTCTTTATCTTGAGACATGCAAACAAAAAGACCAGGGTCAGAGACAAGAACAGGGAAAGGGAAATTATTTTTCATCTTTCCCGGTTTTCCACCTACAAATAACTTTGCTGCTCTAAACTTATCATGTGAAAAACAAACATAGCACAAATCTCACCACTGTAAAATATCAGGGAATAGCACCATTTCCTGGGGTGTGTTTCTAAAGTCCGGGCAGTGGCAAAAACTGCAGTTAATCAATTTCTCTTTATTAGGGAGTTACCTATTAGAAAACATACTTTGTCATCTCTCAAATAAGCTCAACATAGGCAACTTATCCTCAATTATTAAACCAAAACTGTTACTTTGAGCACCCATTGAAGAAAAAGGCTTTCAGGCACTTGGGTGGCTCAGTCGTTAAGTGTCTGCCTTCACTCAGGTCATGATCCCAGGGTCCCGGAACTGAGCTCCACATCGGGCTCCCTGCTGGGCGGGAAGACTGCTTCTCCCACTCCCACTCCCCCTGCTTGTATTCCCTCTCTCGCTGTCTCTGTCAAATAAATAAAAAAAACATATAAAATAAAATAGCTTTCATACAGGCCATGTTGTTTAAAAAAAAATTCATACATGAGTGAATCACACTTAGTGCAGTGAGATATTCATACTCTAAGAGAAATGAAAACTAAAATGGTGAGATAGCACATAACTCAATAAATGATATCTCACTAAATAGACAACATTTAGGAAAACACAAGTCTTTAGGAAAAGTCTTTAGGACAAGTCTTTAGGAAAAATATAATTTGAGGGGGCTACAAAGAATACAGTTAAATTCAGTAAGATAAACATGCATATGATGCAGCTCAAATCTATAGTCAGAAGGATCACGGAAAAGTAAAACTAATTTTGCATTCCTGCAACTCTTTTTCAAAAAATAATGAAATTTCAAATCTCTTTAAATAGCCTCAAGTAAATATCCAAAATTGTTACATTATTCATAAATGTCTACCTACTTTCAAGTATGTTGCTGTACAGTTATGTCAGATAAATAGCTCAACATTAGTCTCCCAGCTAGTGGGACTCCCTGAAAAGGTCTTTCCATTTATACATAGGGAAAAAGCCAAAAACATAAAATGATTCTGCTGGAAAAAAGAGTCAAGATTTGTGACATCTTGTGCTTTATAAAATTTTGTTAAAAACCTTCATTTCAAATAGGTCTCACTCCTCTATTTCTCATTTGAAAAGTATTTTTGTATCATAAAAATATTAAGTTAAACTGTGATAAGCTTTTACATCCCTAAGGAAATCATTACCACTAAAAAGACAATAAATTTGAATTCTAACTACTGTATCTACTACTAAATCAATCAATGATCTTAGATCAATTAACTTTTCAAAATGAGGATACATCCCCTTCTTCGCTATCCCCCACATGGAACCTGACAAAAAAATAACAGGACATTTTCCTTAAACTATTGCAAATATTTGGGACACCTGGGTGGCTCAGTCAGTTAAGCGGCTGCCTTCGGTTTGGGTCATGATTCCAGGTTCCAGGGATCGAGTCCCACATCGGGCTCCTTGCTCAATGGGGATCCTGCTTCTCTCTCTCTGCCTCTGCTTGCCACTCTGCCTACTTGTGCGCGCACTCTCTCGCTCTCTCTCTCTCTCTCTGACAAATAAATAAATAAATAATCTTTAAAACAAACAAACAAAAAACTGTGATAAGCTTTTACATCCTTAAGGAAATCATTACCACTAAAAAGACAGCAAATTTGAATTCTAACTACTGTATCTACTACTAAATCAATGATCTTAGATCAATTAATTTCAAAATGAGGATACCACTTTCTTCATTATCCCCCTCATGGAACCTGACCAAAAAAATAACAGGACATTTTCCTTAAACTACTGCAAATATTAAAGAAAAACAGAAAAAAACAGTAATAAAGTAGGTGTTTCTCCTAAGATGAAATGGTACGTGAATACAGTACATGAATAGAGTATACAAATGTTGTTATTTGGCATTTAAAGAACAAGTTCATGATTCCAAAAGACTTCAGCAGGAAAGTAGGTAGACTAAACACTGAGGATTGATGGAAGAATGAATAATAGTTACTACATACTTAAATTCAATATGAGGATACTTTGAGTTTCCTAGACTATGTTAACACTAAGGTATATATCTGTCAAGCACAACACAATGTGATTTACGCATGGGAAAGAGAAGAATCACTCAAAACTTCAATATCAAATTGGCATGTCCTGATTCATGATTTTTAACTTTCAAATAATTGTTCACTATAGGCACTTAAGAACGCAGCACTGAAAAGTGAGGCAAAAACGTAAGATTCAGAGTAAAAACCTAAATTTGAATTTTACCTGTTACTACTTTTGGAAAGTCACATTAAAATCTCTGAGCATTAATTTCCTTATCTTTGAAAGTATCTCTATAGTCACGAGGACTCTATAGGTCCTAGCTATAAAACATATTGTGTTTTAAAAATTGTAATAAAATACAAAAGTAAAATCACTCTCCAGGGCAAGTACAGATGAAAAAATGAGACCAAATCACAATCCTACCCTAACTACTAACCCCACTGTCTCCCGAATCATCTTCTCAATTTCCCCCTTCAGGAATACACAGATGTTATAGTACAGTCCACTGATGAAAAAAGAAAATTCCTATCAAACAACCAGTTAAAGAAAGACTTCACTTAAACGCGGGAAAAAGGAAAAAATAACTTGTAAGAAACTTTACCTAAAATATTCAAGACTTCTAAGAGAAAAAATTCAACAGTACTAAAAGAGACAAAGATATGCTATGTTCTTGGATAGGAAGATTTAATATCATAAAAACAATTTATTAATTTAAAGCTAAGCCAATTTATTTTTTTTTAAGATTTTATTTATTTATTTGACAGACAGAGATCACAAGTAGGCAGAGGCAGGCAGAGAGAGAGAGGAGGAAGCAGGCTCCCCACTGAGCAGAGAGCCCGATGCAGGGCTCGATCCCAGGACCCTGGGATCAGGACCTGAGCCGAAGGCAGAGGCTTTAATCCACTGAGCCACCCAGGTGCCCCCAATTTATTTTTTTTTTTAAGATATTATTTATTTATTTGACAGAGAGAGATCACAAGTAGGCAATGAGGCAGGCAGAGAGAGAGGGGTAGGCAAGCTCCCTGCTGAGCAGAGAGCCCGATATGGGGCTCAATCCCAGGACCCTGAGATCATGACCTGAGCCGAAGGCAGAGGCTTTAACCCACTGAGCCACCCAGGTACCCCCAAAACTAAGCCAATTTAAAAAGAAATAGTTGTTTTTAGACTAGGCAAGCCAATCCCAATGTTTATCTGGGGACAGTAGGAAGGGTCTGAAACCATGTGGAAGCAGCACATGTATATACACATACAAACAGGACAAAAAATAAAGTTCAAAAAATACATAGGATAATACATACAGGAGTGTAATATATAAAGGCAGTATTTCAAATCAAAAAAGAAAAAGATGGATTACTCCGTAAATGTCACTGGAATTTTGGGTAGCAAGACAGAAAAGAATAAAGTTAGAGTCACACCTTATACTATAGAAGAGGATATTCCAAATAGAGCAAAGATTTAAATGTAAAAAATGTAACCACAGGTACAGAGACATTGGGAAACAGTTTGGCAATTTCTCATAAAGCTAACCATAGTCTTCCAAATGATCCAGCAAACATGTTCCTAGGTATTTACCCAAATGAGTTGAAAGCCTAAGTCCACACACGCAAAACCTGTACACGAAACGTATTTCATAGCAGCTCTACTCACAGTTACCAAAACCTGACCGGAATCTAGGTGTCCTTCAATAGGTGGATGAACAAATAAACTATAGTACATCTATATACTGGAATACTATTCAGAAATAAAAAGAAATGAGGTATGCCATGAAAGGACACAGATGAAGCTTAAAGGCATTTTGCTAAGTAAAAGGCATTCTGTGTTAAGCGAAGACAATCTGAAAAGGCTATATATAGGATCTTAATTATACAACATTTTGATAAAGGCAACATTAAAGAAGCAATAAAAAAAAAACAGTGGTTGTCAGAGGTTAAAAGAGAGGGAGGAGAAGAATGAGTGTGTGGAGAAAAGAACATTTTTAAAATGGTGAAGCTATTGTGAGTGATACTATAATGATAGATACTTATCATTAAAGGCCTGTCAAAATCCATAAAACTGTACAGCACAAAATAAGTTTTAATAGGAACAATGGATTTCTGTTAATAATAGTGTATCAATATTGGTTCATTACTTATTAACACATGTACCACACAATATAAGATGTTAATAAGGATAGCAGTATGTGAGTGGTAGGGTGGGTATATAGAATTCTTTACACTGTCCGCTCAATTTTTCTATAAATCTAAAACTGTATTTCAAAGTCTACTAATTATGAAACAAAAAAAAAAATGAAATCATAAAGAGAAAATTAGTTAATCCCACTAAACCCTTGGAGAGGGTAAGTTCTGTACAATTCAAAACTCTACAAACCATAAGAAAAGACTGATGAATTTACCTGTATAAAAATTAAAAAATTCTAAATGGAAAAACAAAAAAGTAAAAAGAATAATGTAATACACACACACACACACACACACAAACTCAAATTATAGACAAGTATGTCCCTAATATATCAAGGACTACAAGAAATGAAAGGATACATACAGTTCACAGAAAAGGAAACAAAAATCTCTTAAACATAGAAAATGATGTTTAATCTTGCGAAGGGTAAGAGCCTTTGATTCAATGTAAGACTACCCAATGATGACCCCGGGGTGATGTATGGAAGTGCTGAATTATTATACTGCACACCTGAAATAAATACAACACTATATGTTAACTATTGGAATTAAAATAAACACTTTAAAAAAACAACAACAATAACAAAGACTGGGACACCTGGGTGGTGCAGTGAGTTAAGTGGTCAACTCCTGGTTTTGGCTCAAGTTTTGATCTCAGGGCTGTGGCCTGAGTCCAGCTCTGAGCTAAGCAAAGAATCTGCTTAAGATTCTCTCTTCCTCTGACCTTCCTTGCCACCCGCTTTCCACCCCGCATATGCTATTTCTCTCTCTCTCTCTCAAACAAATAAATCTTTAAAAAACAAACAAACCAAAAAAACAAAAACAACAAAAAACAAAAACAAAGAGGAGCCCCTTTACCTGTATAGACAGGGTCAGAGAGCCCCAACCACTCCTTCCTAGACTTCCAAGGTTCCATTTGCAAAGGTCAGGAGGAAGTCTTGGGCACCCAACTTTCTCTACTATCCAAAAATTGAGAATCTGAGAACACATGCCTATTATTTCTATTTATACCAGTCCCTATGAAAAGCTCCAGACTATCCACCATTAATAAGCTCTACATATGCATTTCTTTTCACCTTCTGAAACCTCCCCACTGTGTAGAATTCATAGTCCACTGTCAACAAAAGCCCCAATCCATAATTCTTTGGCGCTACAGAAATCTGGCTCTCCACCATCTTCCAGGGAGGATACTACTCCCACTCTATAGGTAGGTACAAGATACGGGTCTTCTTTGCCCCCTTTACTACTTTCAAATCATTCTCTCATCCTCTTCCCTAAAACAATCCAATTCCCATCAAGCCCAGACTAGCTTCTTACTGCATTTATTTAAAAAACCTCAAGTGGGGTGCCTAGGTAGCTCAGTCGGTTAAGTGTCCAACTCTTGATTTGGGCTCAGTCATGACCATCAGGTTGTTGAATCAGCACCATGTTGGGCTCCACGCTAGGCGTGGATTGAGATTGTATCTCTCCTTCTCCCTCTATCCCTCCCTCTTTTTCTCTCTCTAAAAAAACAAAATAACAACAAAAACAAAAAAAACAAGAAACACCTCAATTACCCCTTCATCCCTCAATGATTTTAACTCCTGGCTCACTGTCACCCTCTCCAACATTACTCTTGTCTTAATTCTCAGAAATATTAATTTATTACTATATAAGCGATGTTCCTAACATCTTGGCTTTACAACTGCTATCTCACTTTATTAACTGTCATGGCCACATCCTAAACCATGCCATTACCAGTAAGTGCAAACCCTCTATAACCTCAATTTCAAGCATTCCAACTACCACTTCTACTTTTCTAACTCACTCACTCTCTTATACTCTATGCTCATTTAGAGCAACTCACCTGTGTTCCAGCTACTCTGCATCTTTGAAGGTCCCAGCACCAAGCATTGTCTCTCTTGCAGGATTCCTGTAGATGTTATTTCCTCTGCCCCAGACCTGCTTTCAGCTCTTAGGTTCTTCTCAACTTTAAAATCATAAGTGTTATCTCTTCAAACTAGTCCTTCCCTACAACATCTAAGTAGGTCTCCCCTTCTATTCTCCACTAAAGCACTCTGATCACTATCTTCTTAGCTTATCTGTCTACTTGTTTATTTCTACTTCTAGTAGACTGTCACCACAGCTGATGTCAAAGGCTTTGTTGTCTTATTTCCCACTGCATACACAAAACATGATACCCAGCCAGTACTGTTTTGTCAACTGAAAGAAAAAATGACTGGGGTGCCTTCGGCTCAGGTCATGATCCCAGGGTGCTGGAACTGAGCCCCGCATGGGGCTCCCTGCTCAGCGGGAAGCCTGCTTTTCACTCTCCCATTCCCCCTGCTTGTGTTCCCTCTCTCGCTGTGTCTCTGTCAAATAGATAAATAAAATCTTTTAAAAAAAGAAAAAAGAAAAAATGACTGATGCAGAGAGAATGAAACTAACTAAAAATAAGTCCATAATGTAAAAAGTAAGAGAGACATGAAAATCAAGATCACGCTTTACAAAAAATCCTTTAATTTTACTCCTGTTGGGATTTCCCTTAATTTAAATTATATTTAATCCTAAATATGAATTAGATTCCATTTGTAAACTGGAAAAACCTATACTATCTAGAGCTGCTATGATAATTATAAATATAATGTTTCTAAGGACCTTAAACAAGACCTGGAAAATAATAAACCATCAATAAATGTTGGCTATTATTTTTTAAAGAGCACTTGAAAGACTTTAAAAATTAAGGCCTATAAGTTGAAGATACAATTACAATTGGAAGAGATGTGTTTCTCTACCTGACTAAAGATGGCTGAGTAAAAGACTACTTTTCCTTTTAAAAAAATCTGGAAATATTCTTTTAAACTCCAGTTGAAAAACAGAAATAGTTACAGCCCAAGTTCAAGTTCTACAGGAATAAATCAAAGATTTAGTTCTACAGGAATAAATCAGATTTACCACCTAAATAGATCCCTTAACCAAGTAAAGAAAAAAGTTGTATCATGTTTTCCACATTCAGTCAACTATATCTCTGTCCAAAAGACAATTCAGCTATAAAATAACAGCACAAATTAATCTAGATATCAATTAGAGAACTTTAATTTTAGCTTGTTATTGTGGATAATCAACACCTACCCTCGCATTTATTTTTCACATGAGAATATAAGCAAATCAGTTAAAACTAACAAAAGCTATTCATTATGTGAAGACATGTTAAAGAAAACTGTTACCATCATTTTCAAAGTTCTCTTGATTCTAAACAAACAGACTTTTCAGTCCATCATATGACCTCATTGGCTAGGCATTTTTCAGTACTTACTCATACACTGGAATTGCACAGTAAAAGTCATGTGAATATCCTAGGAAGTCAGAAAAAATTTTCAGAATGTTCTTTATAGTTTCAAGTCCAGCATATTCAAACATTTCAGGCTCAGAAAAAAATCTCTAACCTATATGAAGCAAATAGTAACCACATCTACTAAGTTTCCTGAGACTGATATAGTTATTTGTAGTTATTAAGTAAATGATTTTAGTTAATAATTATTATTTAAGTGTGGTAATATTCTACATGCTACTAATCAAAAACTCATGTTAAGCTAGAAAATGATTTCTAAATTTGTCAGTTTAACAACCAGTGCACTGCGAACAGACATTGAAAGAAATGTATTTCTAAGGCTATCAGGATATATTAATGAATTAACTAATTACCGTGTATATATAATATGCTTATTGTATATGAATGGAAAATAAATTCCTGTTTCTGTCAAGAAACAATGCAAAGATACAAAAGGAACAAAAGCAGTTATCTATAGATGATGGGACAGAAAAACAGGGATGGGAGTTAGACTTGTCCATGTTCATCTTTTCAAGCTGTTTTAATTTTTGAGCCATGTAAATATGAATCTATATTTAAATCAAAAAGTACATATTTTATATAAGCATAAGTATTTCTTGAAATCAACAAATATAAATACACTCACACATATGTGCATATGGTTTAAAGAACAGAACAATAAAACTTTTAAAACAGAAAGAATTAAAGGAACGTTTTTCAAAACACTGGAAGCCATGTTTCTGGGTCACAGTTCTGACTAAATAAAATTTCACAATAATGGCTCTTTGATGCTTACAAAAAAAAAGAAGAAGAAGAAGAAGAAAAGGCCAAAACAATCTGGAGGGTCAGAGTAAGAAAGGCTTGACAGAAATTATTTTATTTATGCACTAAGTAATTCCACAATATACTGATAGTTACAAATCATTTTGATAAAAATATCAAAGCTTACAGAAAAAGAAAAGCTTTTCCTCAAGTTGCCTCCACAATCTCCAAATCCACCTACTTAAATGGATTTGTACATTTTATAAAATTAGATTAAAACCAAATGGCAATGCTTTTTTTAAAAAAATCTACATTGTTGCCTAGTACACAAATAACTTTATGAAATGCATTCCAATCTATAACTTCCCTCTACTTCAACCTACCCTACCCAAATCTGTTTCAGGAAAATACACATCACATGGGTATGGTTTCAGGAACACCTTCTCACACCAAGGGCATTTCTCAGTCTTCTCTGAAGCACACCAGGTACCTAGAATACCTCGCTGACAACCTAAAGTAATGTTCAATATTCTTTTTTTTTTTTTATAAACATATATTTTTTTCCCCAGGGGTACAGGTCTGTGAATCGCCAGGTTTACACACTTCACAGCACTCACCATAGCACATACCCTCCCCAATGTCCATAACCCCACCCCCCCCAACCCCCCTCCCCCCAGCAACCCTCAGTTTGTTTTGTGAGATTAAGAGTCACTTATGGTTTATCTCCCTCCCAATCCCATCTTGCTTCATTTACTCTTCTCCTACCCCCTTAACCCCCCATGTTGCATCTCCTCTCCCTCATATCAGGGAGATCATATGATAGTTGTCTTTCTCTGATTGACTTATTTCGCTAAGCATGATACCCTCTAATGTTCAATATTCTTATGCTACCATCAGCAACCCATAACTAAACATATGTATGTAGGTTCCTAGAAAACATAAACCAAATCTCTGCAAGTTCTCTATATAAACTAATTACAAAATGATTTCAAAGATTAGAAACAAACTATGAGTGGTTACCAGATGCTGGCAGGGGGAGGGGTGGTGGTAAGGAGTTGTCTAGTAAGCAGAGTTTTAGATGGGGATGATGAAAAGTACTAGAAGTGATAACTTCTGATAATAACCCCACAACAATGTGAATGTACTGAATGTCAAAAATATGCCACAAAATGTTTAAAGTCATAAATTTTATTCTATATATATTTTACCACAATAAAAATAAATAAGCAAACAAAAGAAATATTACGAACACCACCATAAGTATCCCACAGTTTACTGTTCACCTGAAAAGCACCTTCATAATTTTCTACTACTAAATTGATCTGAGAATACCTAACACAACTGTTATTTTTTGAAAGCTCAGTAATATTAGAATAGTGTCTCAATTATTATTTAATCCTTTTCAAACAATTCTTTATTAACAAGAGCTATGGCAAGAGACTGCATTTATATAAACAAATAAATGCTTAGAAATTAATGATTTAAAGGAACTAGAGAACAATAAATGTAAAGGGAGGAAAAGTAAGTGGAAGGGAAAAGGGAAGAAAATAGAAAAAGGAAAAAACATTATTTAAAAGGACAAAAAGAACTATACCTCATTATTTAGATCATCAAAGTTGAAAATCCTTCCTAATTCATAAACTTAGCATAACATCAATTAAAACTCCCAAAAGATAACTGAAATATTAAGGAACATACTGATAAGAAGTATACAGTCTAAAATAAATTTGAAAAAAAAAATCATGTACTGATCTAAATAAATAGGTACTATCCATACAACCTATTGATTCTAGATAAAAACAGACAAACGGAGGGGGAACGGTACCTGGGAGAAAAAGTCAGTTAAGTGTCTGACTTGTGGTTTCAGCTCAGGTCTGACCTCAAGAGTAGTAAGACCAAGCCCCACATCAGGATCCACACTAAATATAGAGTTGGCTTTGGCTTTCTCTCTTCCTCTTCCTCTGCCCCCTCACCCCCTTTCCCTCTCTCTTTCGCTCTCAAATAAATAGATAAATCTTAAAAAAATGGGAAAGTTTTTTAAAGTTTAAAGGTCATTTTAAATGTATGAGGCCAATACTGGATGGACTTTGAGGGCATTATGCTAAGTGAAATAACTCATATAGATAAAGACAAATATTGTACGATTTCACACACATGTGGCATCTAATAAAACTGAACTCACAGAATAGTGGGGTTGATGGTTGCCAGAGGTGGGGGGTGGGGTGAGGTGAAGTGGGTGAAGGGGGTCAAAAGGTAAAAACTTCCAGCTTTAATTAAGTTCTGGGAATGTAATGTACACCATGGACAGTATACTTATAATACTTTATTATAACTTTAATGTTGCTAAGAGAGTAGATTTTAATTCTTATCGTAAGAAAAAATGAAAAAAATAACAAATGTTGCTAGTAAAATAACTGTTAACATGAAGAAAAACTAAACTCTTCATCTTCACTGTACATTATGCAGAATTTCAGATGATTATAAATTTTTCAACTGAAAAATATGGAATATTTCTAGTAATGAAAGGGAGTTTATCTTCGCATTTCAAGCAAAAATCATATTATTATAAAAAGTATCTACAAAATGAATACCAAATTTAACTTTACCAATGTAAAGATGAAAAGAAAACTGACAGAGTGGAGAGGAGGGACACTGTAACTGGAATGCTAGATGAACGTTTTATTTCCAAAATATAGTAGGATGGAATTGGGTTGATACCTAATCCTCTTTTTTTTTTTTTGATACCTAATCCTAAATAGCCAAATTGTCACAAAATTGAACTTCAATCAAAAGGAGGTTAAGTTGTACCTATTTAACCATGTGCCAGATACTACTGTGAACACTTTATATATGTTAATTAATCTCACACTGTGAGGAAGAAGCCCCTGTGAGGAAGACACTATTTTTATTCCTACATAGCAAATGAGGAAGATAAGATACACAGTCTGACACAGCTAAGCGGTCAGAGCTAAGATGTGAACCCAGGCAGTCTCACTCCGGAGTCCCATGCTCTCGACTACTAAGCTATCTAAACTAAACTAAACTAAACTCAACTACCACTAAACGGCACAACAAAAATTCATGGACCTTTTCATTCTACAAATCTAAGTCTATCACATAGACATAAACTACTATAACACACAACAAAATACAAGTAAGAATGATTTTGATACAGTGCTTTGAGGATTCACATGACCATAATATGATTTGCTATAAAGGGGATAAAGCAAGCTTTGTGGAAGAAATGATATGTATATTGGGCCTGGAAAGATATGAGAAAACAGAGACAGAAAATGCGAGAATAAAATACTTCACACTAAAGGAATACAATGACCAAAAGCATAAACTAAGGTAGAAAAGCACTGGCAACTGAAAGGCTTTTGTTGAAAAAAATGGTACTTAGAGGAAAAATAAATGAAAAATAAATGAGTCAGATGCCTAGAGGGAGGACAGACAACTCACTGCAGAAGGCAGGGTAGTAATATGGTCAGAGCTGTTATACGGCAACTGGATATAAGAAGTGGATAGGAAAGAAATGGAAAGAAACGCCAGGAGGTTAATTCAATAGTCTAGCCATGGTAAGGAATGTCTCAAGTAAAGCGGGACCAACAGAAATAGAGAAAAAGGAAAAGATATACAGCACACAGTAGCTACTCAAATCCCAATTAAATTAAGGAACTAACAGGGTCAGAAAGAGAAAGACTCAGTACACTAAAATGTAAAAACAACAAAGGGGATAAATGAGGCCACATTTGGAGGCCACATTTTGGGGAACCTAAAAAGGGCTGCATGTTACAAGAAGGGCTTGACTGAAGGGGCAGAAAGACCCTGAACACAAACGACCCTTGCCTGGTTTGGCCAGGTTCAAGAAGTTAACTGAGAAGACTTTATTATATCAACAGTCTGTGAGATATTTTGGAGGCAGACTGACAGAATTTAGCAACAGTATTAATGTGGAGGTGACTCTGAGGTTTTAAGTGCAAATTAAATAATCTTGCCATTAACAGAGATAGGGAACAAAAGAGGGAAAGCAGGTTTAAAGCAAAAAGAGACATGACTTCAGGTTTCTACATGGTGAGATCAAAGCTTATATAGTATGATACCCAGAAATAATGATGTGTCCCCAAGACTAGTGCTACAGTGAGAAAAATCAGAGCTGAAAAATACAGATGTCACCCATATAAAGATATGCATAAGTTGTAGGATTTAAAAAAAAAAAAAAAAAAAAGAATGTACTAGAAAAGAAAAAAGGATTAGGGGAAAAAAGAAAGGATCAAAGGAAGTTTAAGGAACTTCCTATATTTAGGAGGAAGGAAAGCCAAAGAAAGCATCATCAGAGGGTTAAGATTAGCACCACAAGAATCAAGTATGGGGCGCCTGGCTGACACAGTTGGTGAAGCATGCAACTCTTGATCCCGGGGTTAGAAGTTCAAGCCCCATGTTGGAGCCCCATGTTGGGTGTAGAAGTTGCTTAAAAACAAAATCTTAAAAAAAAAAAAAAAAAGAAGTGTAACACAGCAGTGTTCTCTAACATTTTTCACAGGAAGTACACAAATTAGACAATATTTTTATGGCACAAAGGGGTAAATGAGGCTGCTAAAATCAGATGTTATTAGCCCAGGAATTAAGGAAATTATTAATCTGTATACCAGTTAATCAACTTGCCGTATTGAAAGCTCTGTATGAACAAAAAGATTTACGCCAAAAAGCTTAAGATTATATTGTCCTGAACTGTCTTTCTATAGTCACTGGTTAGGTAGAATACTGCAGAAATGACAATGAAGAACTGAAAAATAACCATGAAACTTGAGAAATCATTTAACTGAGAAATCACTAATGGTTTTAAAAGTCAGTGGAAAAAGCTAGACTTTGGGAAGCAACTCTGGACAAAGGTTTAATTAAAATATCAACATTGTTACCAGTCATGTTACCCTGATTGGTTACAGAGAGTAATTTAAATGGAATGATTCCTCAAATCTTGCTAGCAAAGAAGTCCCTTTTTAAACTAAATTGTAATTGTAATATACTTTACCTTCTAACTCTCATTTTATTCATGTTAATAAAGAGAATCAATAAAGCTCCTCTGAAACTTTGCAACACTTACCCAGTTCGAGATTGACCGACTTTATCACAAATATCCAAAATGAGGCCCCAATCCTCAGCAGTATTCATCTCACTGGTTGCTTTCTCTGTGTATTATGAAAAGAAATTGCAGAAACATTATTTTTGAAAATCTTTAAGAGGTAAATAATCACATTTAAATGACTAAATTGTGATAAGAAATCAGAATAGTTGCCAGCAGCCTGTTTAATGAGATGGTCAAGAACATCTTCAAAAGGGGTTAGGGGCACATTTACCACCTATTGAAATAATTTTCCCCATACACATTTCAGATGCTTATTACTTAATATTAAGAAATAGCCCTGGAATTTAAGGAAAAAACAAAAAAAAACAAAAACAAAAATAAAAAAAACCAGATGAACATATAAGGGAAGGGAAAGTAAAAAAAAAGATGAAAACAGACAGAGGCAAATTATAAGAGACGTAACTATAGGAAAGAAACTGAGAGCTGCTGGTGATGAGGTGGGGGGATGGGGTCAGTGGGTGATGGTCATTTAAGGAGGGCACTTGATGTAATGAGCACTGGGTGTTATATGCAACTGATGAGCCACAAAATTCTACCCCTGAAACTAATAATATATTATATGTTAACTAAGTTGAATTAAAATAAAAATTTTTAAAAATTAAAAATTAAAAAAACCTTTAGAAAAGGAAAAAAGAAATATGCCACTGATGGGACACCTGGGTGGCTCAGCTGGTTAATCATCTGACTCTTGATTTCGGCTCAGGTCTTGATTCAGGGCCCTAACATTGAGCCCCATGCCTAATTCCCCACTCAGTGCGGAGTCTGCTTGTCCCTCTCCCTCTGCTCCTCCCCCCGCACTCCCCTCAAATAAATAAACAAATAAATAAAATCTTAAAAAAGAGAAACAGGCCACTAATACTTATTTATAAAAAAACAAAAACAAGAAACTACATACAGGTCTATTCCCTTCCCCACGAAGAAAGACTAAAATAAGAAATACTTCCACTATCAAGTAATTCTTAACTTTACCTGCCAATGAAGAAACATGACAAGGCACAAATCTCTACCAAAATGTTTCCGGTAATTAACTAATTATATGATTTTGTTGATTTTCATGTGTGACATGGGAAAGGAGGAAAATGAAAAGAAACTAAGCTTTAACTGAGTATTTTCCATTAAATAAAAACTTAACAGGGGCACCTGGGTGGCTCAGTGGGTTAAAGCCTCTGCCTTTGGCTCAGGTCATGAACCCAGAGTCCTGGGATCCAGCCCCACATAGGGCTCTCTGCTCAGCAGGGAGCCTGCTTCCCCTTCTCTCTCTGCCTGCCTCTCTGCCTGCCTGTGATCTGACTGTCAAATAAATGGATAAAATCTGAAAACAAAAACAAAAACAAAACTTAACAAATTAAAAACATTAACAGAGGTATCACAGATGGAGCCCAGCCATTTCATTAAGCTCTCTCCCTTTTTTATTTAAAAAAATTAGAAGTTTTTTTAGAGCAAAGACAAGGATAAAGAAAACATGAGGACCAATAACAGCAATACTATCTCAAAAACTATGTAACAATAACAGATATACAGTACCTACTAAGACCCAAAAAAGGTGCATGATATACTGGTAGTAACAAGAAAGGTTAAGAACCAACCTGTTTTACACCACTGAATTCTCGGAAAAGTCAAGAACTGGTAGCAGAAAGAAATGCCTGCTGCTGACAGCGGAGAAGAAAGAGGACTTAGAACGGATCAACTTTGTTGGGAGTGTGTAGGTAAGTACCTAATTTGCCTTCCTTACTCAAGAGCTCTGGCAACCATCTCTCCCCAACCCACCTGAGCAAATGAGCGAAGATTTGCTTTCTGGAGATAAAGCAAAGTTTTTTCTAGACAAGGAGACACAAAGCATAGTTGAGACGTAAGTATCAAAAACAAGGAATTACTTCCAGTTTCCAGTATAGCATTTAAAGAACTTGGAAGTTACCACTCCATCCAACAAGGAAAAAGATGAATACCATGAAAACTAAACAACTCTCCTGAGATCCTTCTGAAGTAAGGTCACAGGCCAAATGCTGTCCCCAAAATTAGAGACATAGACAAATGGAATATCAATTTAACAGAGCAGAAATCCATAACCAGAAATATCACCAACATCCAGTACCACAGATCTAAGCTGGAACAGACAAACTGCTGGAGGCTAAGTGTGCACAATTCTGGAAGCTAAAATCCAAAAGGGCCCAGACATAGGGGATTTCCCACATTTCTGTAATTTTATTTTTATGAGCAGGATCTCGAGGTAATATCAGAGAAAACTTTCTACTTTTCAGCAAGGGGAGGAGGACAATAACTATTGTGAGATACACCAGAGCATTCTCTTCTTAACAAGGCAACTTGTTAAGCACCTAACCAACTAGGGTTTTACCAGAGATTAATCCACCTGGGGTAAAGGAAATGCCCAACTCCAGCCTGCTCCACCCTTCCATATAGAAGAAGGGGAATACCCAACTTCAGCTCATCTAGTCATCTTCTCCCACCTAAGAGAGGGGAAAAACTGAGAAGCACGTGAGAAATTCACACCCTACAGGCAGAGGCTCACTTTAAAAGACTGAGAGCAGGGCACCTGGGTGGCTCAGTGGGTTGACCCTCTGCCTTCAGCTCAGGTCAGGTCTCAGGGTCCTGGGAACCAGCCCCGCATCGAGCTCTCTGCTCGGCGGGAAGCCTGCTTCCCCCTCTCACTCTGCCTGCCTCTCTGCCTACTTGATCTCTCTCTCTATCAAACAAATAAATAAATAATCTTTTTAAAAATAAATAAATAAATAAAAGACTGAGACTTAATCACCAGACTATATATCACTTCCTATCTAACGCCTTACTATTATGCCATTAAAGTATAGTGGGTTTTTGTTGTTGTTGTTGTTTTTGAAGGATGGTGTTTCTTTTATCAGTACATCATGTCTAGCTTTCAGCAAGCCACATTATAAGGCAAAAAACACAATATGAAGAGTAAGCATCAGAACCAGATACACACATGACAGAAATGCTGGAGTTATCAGACAGGAGTTTTAGAAGCTACAACTAATAACGCCAAGAGCTCTAATGGAAATAGGAGATGGCATGCAAGAACAGATAAAGAAAGTGAGCACAGAAATGGAAATTCTAAAAAAGAATCATAAGAATAAGAATCATAAAGAAATACTAGAGATCGGGATGCCTGGGTGGCTCAGTTGGTTGGACGACTGCCTTCAGCTCAGGTCATGATCCCGGAGTCCCAGGATCGAGTCCCGCATCGGGCTCCCAGCTCCATGGGGAGTCTGCTTCTCCCTCTGACCTTCTCGCTCATGCTCTCTCTCACTGTCTCTCAAATAAATAAATAAAATCTTTAAAAAAAAAAAAAGGAAAGAAATACTAGAGATAAAAAATGAACACCTGTGGCGCACTCAGCAGCAGACAGAACACAGCTAAAGACTCTCCAGACTTGCACACGTATCAGTAGGAACTTCCAAAACTGAAAAGCGAAGGGAAAAAAATGACCAGAAGGAAAACAAAAACAAAAACAAAAACAAAAACCCAGCAACAGATTATCCAAGAACTGCGGGAAATTACAAAAAGTAATGGACAGAAGAAACAGAATACTTGCTTGAAGCAAAAACAACTCAACATTGCCCCAAATTGGTGGGAAACATCAAACCACAGGTCCAGTGAACTCCAAGAATACCAAGCACAACAAGTACCAAAAAAAAAAACAACTACACCTGGGTATACCATTTTCAAACTGCAAAAAATCAATGATAAAGAAAAAAAATGGGGGGGGGGGAAGCCAGCAAAAGAACCACCTTACCTATACCAGAACAAACATAAAAACTACATCTGACATCTCAGAATGCATGCAACCAAGGAGGAAATGGAGCGAAAATAACCGCCAACCTATTACGTACCCTGTGAAATTACTCTTCAAAAGGAAAGAAGAAATAAAGACTTTCTCAAACAAAAAACCACTAAGGAAATTTGTTGCCAACAAACGGACCTTGCAAAAAAAAAAAAAAAGGTTAAAAAAAAAGTCCTTCAGAGAGAAGAAAATGATATAGGAGGTGTGAGTTTCCACGGAAGCGAAATAAATAACAGCAAGGATCTCAGGAACAGGAGAGAAGAACTAGGAATATTTTGTTATTCATTTCACTTGCCTGCACTACCAATGAAATTGTATAATATTATTTGAAAGTGGATTTGGACTACTTCTAAATGTACATTGCAGACTCTAGGGCAACCACTAAAAATAACAAAAACAGGAATATAATTAATATGCTACAAAAGAAAAAAGACTGAATCATATGAAATGCTCCATTAAAAGCACGAAAGAAAAAAAGAGTGGAAGAAAAAATAGGAACAAAGAACAAGGGCTACAACTAGAAAACTGTAACAGATATGGTAGATATTAATCCAACAATATCAATAATCAGTTTAAACATCAGTGGTCTAAATACAAATATTGCTGGAGTGATCAAAACACAAAATGCAATTCTATGTTGTCTAGAGGAAACCCACTTTAAATATAAAGACATACATTAAAAGTAAAGAGATGGAGAAAGATAACAATGCCAACACCAATTAAAAGAAAGTGGGAATAGCCATATTAATTTCAGACAGAGCAGATTTTGGAGCAAGGCAAGTTTTCAGGAATAGAGGCATTACATAAAGTAAAGGGGTTAATTCTACAAAAACATGTAACTATCCTTAATATGTACATGCCTAACTACAGAATGTCAAAATAACAGTGTCAGAAAGTAACAGAAGTGCAAAGATAGGGGCACCTGGGTGGCTCAGGTTATGATCCTGGGGTCCTGGGATCAAGCCCTGTGTCAGGTTCCTCTCTTCATGAGAAGCCTGCTTCTCTCTCTCCCTCTGCCCGCCACTCTGCCTGCTTGTGCTTGCATGTGTGCACACGCCCTCCCCCTCTCTGTCGAATAGATAAATACATAGATAGACAGACAAAATCTTTGAGAGAAAGAGGGAGGGAGGGAGGGAGGCAGGGAGGGAGGGAGGAAGGGAAAGACAAATCCAGAAAGCAGAAAATCACTAAGGACATAGATGAACTCAACACCATCACTCAACTGGATATAATTGGCATCTATAGACTATTTTATCCAACAACAGCAGAAGACACATTCTTCTCAAGCTCACATGAAATACCAAAATACATCACACAGCCATAAAACACACCACAGCAAATGCAAAAGACTAGAAATCTTACAATGTCTGCTTATAGACCACAATGGAATTATACAAAAAATTAATAACAGGGGCGCCTGGGTGGCTCAGTGGGTTAAAGCCTCTGCCTTCGGCTCAGGTCATGATCTCAGAGTCCTGAAATCGAGCCCCGCATCAGGCTCTCTGCTCCGTGGGGAGCCTGCTTCCTCCTCTCTCTCTGCCTGCCTCTCTGCCTACTTGTGATCTCTGTCTGTCAAATAAATAAATAAAATCTTAAAAAAAACCAATAACAAAAAAATAGTTGGAAAATCACAAAATACATGGAGATTAAAAAACACACTTCTAAATAATATATGGGTCAAGAAAGCTCACTCAAGAGAAATTTTTAAATATTTTGAACTAAACAAAAATGAAAGTACAACATATAAAAATTTGTAGGACAGGGGCCCCCGGGTGGCTCAGGTGGTTAAGTATCTGACTCATGATATCGGCTCAGAGCTCAAACTCAGGGTTGTGAGTTCAAGCCCTGTGCTGGGCTCCACACTGGGCATGGAGCTAACTTAATTAAAAAAAAAAAAAAAAGAAAGAAAGAAAGAAATCGTAGGATATAGTTGAAATCAGTGCTTACTGGGAATTCATAGCTTTGAATGCATACATTAGAAAAGAAAATCTAAAATCACTAACATAGGGGCACCTGGTGGCTCGGTTGGTTGGGCATCTGGCTTTGGCTCGGGTCATGATCCCGGGGTCCTGGGATAGAGACGTGCCTCAGTCTCCCTGCTCCATAGGGAGCCTGTTTCTCCCTCTCCCTTTTACTCTGTGCTCTCTCTCCCTCTCTTGCTCTCTTTCAAACAAACAGACAAATAAATAAATAAAATCTTTTTAAAAATAAAAAATAAAATGAAAATAAAATCACTAACATAAGCTTCTACTTTAGGAAACCAGGAGAACGAATCAAATCCAAAGTAAGCAGATGAAAAGAAGTACAGCAGAAATCAGTGAAATTGCAAACAGAAAATAAAGAAAAATCAATACAACCAAAAGTTGGTTCTTTGAAAATATCAATAAAATTGACAGATGGTTGAAAAGAAAAAAAAAAGGAAGGAAGATACAAACTACTAATATCAGAAATGAAAGAGAGAATATCACTACGGATCTCATGGCCATTAAAAGGACATTATATGAACATTAAAATGGCTCAGTGATATTGATGGGATCATGGAAACCTCCAATTTACAGCCAATCAATATGAAGCATAGGACATATCCTGGACTTTGACTAGCATCCGAAGTGGAGAGTAAGGGCAATCTTATGGGACTGAGCCCTAAACCTGTGGGATCTGACACTTTCTAGTTAGACAGATAGTATCAGAATGGAGTTAAATTTGTGGGACACTGGTCACTGTCCACTAAGAATTAGAGAACTGCTTAATGGTACTGGGAAAACACACATTAGAATTTGAACTCTATGCCCACAAATGTGATAACCTAGATTAAATGGATCAATTCCTTGAAAGACGCATCTGTCAAAACACACACAAAGATAGACAATCTGAAGAGGCCTGTATCTATTAAAGAAATTGAACCAATAATTAATAATCTTCCAGGGGCGCCTGGGTGGCTCAGTGGTTTAAAGCCTCTGCCTTCGGCTCAGGTCATGATCCCAGGGTCCTGGGATCGAGCCCCGCACTGGGCTCTCTGCTCAACAGGGAGCCTGCTTTCCCCTCTCTCTCTCTCTCTGCCTGCCTCTCTGCCTACTTGTGATCTCTCTCTGTCAAATAAATAAATAAAATAAAATTTAAAAAAAATCAATAAATGTAATCCATCTCATCAACAGCTAGAGAAGAAAAATCACATGATCTTATCAAAAAACTCAGAAAAAGCATCTGACAAAGCCCAACAACTCACGATAAAATTCTCAGTAAACCAGGGATAACAAGGAACTTCCTCAAGTTGATAAAGAACATCTACAAAATGTCTATAGCTAATATATTTAATGGTGAGAAACTAGTAGAAGTTTATCAGTAAGATCAGAAACAAGGCAAGGGTGTCTTCTCTCACACCTTTTCACCAGCATACTGGAAGTCTTAGCTAATGCAAAAGTATGAGATAAATACATAAAAGGTGCAAAGATTAGGAAGGAAAAACAAACTTGTTTTTCCTCACAGACAGCATGTTCATCTATGTAAAAAATCCAAAAATATCAACAAGAAAAAAACTGGAACTATAAAATGAGGAGTGCCTGGGTGGCTTAGTCGGTTAAGCCTCCAACTCTTGGTATTGGCTCAGGTCGTGATCTCAGGGACTGGAAATGACCAGCCACTAACCTTGCTCAGCAGGGAGTCTGCTTCCCCTCTCTTTCTCCCTATGTTCCTCTCCCCCAACTCCTGCACTCTAAGTAAATAAATAAATATTTTTTAAAAATGATTTTGGGGGCACCTGGGTGGCTCAGTGGTTAAAGCCTCTGCCTTCGGCTCAGGTCACGATCTCAGAGTCCTGGGATCGAGTCCCGCATCGGGCTCTCTGCTCAGCAGGGAGCCTGCCTCCTCCTCCTGTCTCTCTCTGCCTACCTCTCTGCCTACTTGTGATCTGTCAAATAAAAAAAAAAAATGATTTTGGCAAAATTGTACAATACAAGGTTGACTGTAGAAAACTCAGCAACTTTCCTAGATATTAGTAACAAACTGTAATTTTAAATTAAAAACACAATACCATTTACATTAGCACTCAAATAAAATACTTAGGTATAAATCTGCAGAATACATATAAAATCCATATGAGGAAAACTACAAAATCATGATGAAAGAAATCAAAGAATTAAATAAATGGAAAGATATTCCATGTTCATGGATGTTTACCGAAGCTTTATTCATAATCACCAAAACTTGGAAGCAAACATGGTATCCTTCAGTAGGTGAAGGGATAAACATGAAAACTTTAGAGGCATATTAAGCAAAAGAAGCCAATCTGAAACACTAAATAATGCATGTTTCTAACCATATAACATTCTAGAAAAGTAAAAATAAATTAATTAATTAACTAATTAATTAATTCAGTGGTTGCCAGGGGTTGGAGGGAGGATAAGATGAACAGGTGGACCACAGGATTTGCCACGCAGTGAAACTACACTGTTTACAATGGCAGACACGTTGTTATACAGTCAAAACCCTTAGAAGATACAACACCAAGAGTGAATGCTAATGTAAGCTATGGACTCTGGGTGGTGATGATGGGGATATCTTGGTTAATAGATTATAACAAATACACTACTCTGGTGCAGGATGCTGATATTGGGGAAGCTCCTGCATATGTGGGGACAGGAGAGATACAAGAAATCTCTGTACCTTCTGCTTAATTTTTCTGCGCATCTAAAACTCTTCAAAAAATAAAGTCCATTTTTAAAAATAAAGGAATTAAGCAACTGTGTGAATGCTGATACCTGCTGTTCAGAAAAGAAACAAATAATATATCATATATTAATAAAAATTAAAATTAAAAAATAGTTAATTATTTTTTTTAAAAAACAGAGTTAACATAGAGGGCTGACTGGTATCCTTTATTTATTTATTTATTTATTTATTTATTCATTGACTGGTATCCTTTAAAAGGGTTGTTTATGCATTGTCTGGTGTATGGGAACTTAGATTTAGGGAGAGTTCTCACCATTCTCAGAACTTAAAAACTGGCCATCTATGTCTAAACTGATTGTACAGACAATATGGTTTATACTGAATATGCTTTCTTTGTGAGAGTCTGGAGTTCGGGTACTTGCCAAGCAGAGTACGCCTATAGGATCAGCTCTCAAGAAAAATCCCAAGCACTGAGTCTAATGAATGTCCCTGGATGACATGTTGCCACACCTCACTGCCGGGGGAATTAAGCATGTCTTATTTGGAAGACAGTAAAGCATGTCTTCGCTGGAAGAGGAGCCAAGGAAGCTTATGCCTGGTATTTCCAGACTTCACCCATGTGCCCTTTCACTTTGCTGATTGCACTTTGGGTCCTTTCACTGTAATAAATCATAGCTATAACTATAACTGAGTCCTGTGAGTCCTGGGGGATCCTAGAACTGGGAAAGCAGGGGAGTGTTCTTGAGGTCCTACCCACCCCCATTAAATACCTGCCCTCTCAGAAATTATTCTATTCTTGGGGCGCCTGGGTGGCTCAGTGGGTTAAGCCTCTGCCTTCAGCTCGGGTCATGATCTCGGGGTCCTGGGATCAAGCCCCACATCGGGCTCTCTGCTCAGCAGGGAGTCTGCTTCCTCCTCTCTCTGCCTGCCTCTCTGCCTACTTGTGATCTCTCTGTCAAATAAATAAATAAAATCTTTAAAAAAAAGAAAAGAAAAGAAATTATTCTATTCTACCCTTCACCTTCATTCATACCTTCACCCTCAGAGAGATTACAGGACTCTGGGGATTCCAGGTCAGCCCAAGAGGAAACACCTAAAGGTAAGATAGCAACATGGAGGGACAGAGAGAGAGTTCCACAGTAAATGGCAAACCACATCAACATGAAGTTCAGTCAATAAGGCCTAACCACAGGATCACAGCTTCCACAGTGCTTTTTATTTCTCTATTATAACCATGGGCAGAAAACCAAGGATTACCAGCTAGCTGAGAAAATCGTCTTACATGGAAGATAAAGGAAAAGACAAACAAAACAGACAAATACAGAAAAAAAACAACCAGAATAGGGCAAGTTAGAGAAAACAAGAACCTATGTAGGAGGGAAAAACTTCAAAAGAAATCATTATTTTCTTCTGAAACAAAAGCTATACAGAAGTAGAAGGTAACCTATCTTGACTGGAACATTGTAACTCAAAGAATAGATAGATTGAAAGACAGCATCACCATGATCCCCATGAACATTTTCATTTTTTTTTTAGCCTGAGACGGGTTGGGGGTAGGAAGCCTGATCCATACCAAGATTCTTACCTGTAAGGGTTGGTCTTGGTGAAGACAGTCAAATTCCTGCTCCCTACTTCCCTTCAAAGCCCTGTTGCCTGGTTCAACAGATAATAATACTCATTTCCCCACTGTGATCTACTACTGAGAGCTGGAGATTTGAAGCAGAAAATAGCAAGCAGCCAATTCTGTCCAAACTTTATGCAGGCTAGTAATTCCTAATCCACAGCATAGCCCCAAGAGATAGAGCAACACCTACCAACTAGTCATTGCCATTAGAGGAATACATTAAGTATCTTAAAAAGTGGCAATGGGTGATAACTAGTGAGTAGTGGGTACCTATGCCTAGTCATCATACCATCTTCTAATAGGATAGATAACAAAATCAGGTTATTCACACAAATTCCTTGTGTAAGAATACAAATATCCAAGACATCTGAGATCTTGGAAAAGTGACTTATTTGCAGGAAATAATAAAATTTGGACAGATATTCAACAAAATGGAATAAATTTTTAATCTATGCCAGGCGTCATCTGAAGTAGCTGAGACTCTAAAAAAAGAAATGAAACCAGAAGATAGAGACCTAAATAGATGAAAGAAAAAGTATTATAGAAAAAAAAAAAAAAAAGGAAAGCCTGAAGCAAGCTGGAAAAAAGACCTGGGGGGAGAGAAAAGAAGAATCAGGCAAGGCTTCTTGATATACTTAGAAACTAAGGAGAGAACAGGATTAACAATAAACTCTTTTGTTTCCATTTAAGTAGTAAATATATAGTAGAGTATAATAAAGAATAAAATTATGAAAACAAGTATAACAAAGAAGCTAGGCTGGCTACAATAGAGACAGACTACTTTGTCAAAGGTTGGAACCACTCAGAAACTTAAAATACAAGATGAGATGTTTGTATTAAATCAAGAAACAGCCAAGAGAATTTGCAGCAAGGAAACAGTCTAATCAGAACTGGACTTCCAGGGGAAAAAAAAAAGACTACTGCCCATATGTGAAAATGGTTCTCATGAGGGAAAAGGAGACCTAATGAGAAACTAACACTACTCTTGAAACTAAACAGATAACTTTACAAAGCAAATATTGAAATGCTGTTTAATTTCATTCAGGCTGCAGGGTATATACCAAAAGGATAACTGAGTCAAATTTACCTGTCATTGTTCAAGTTCCCATAACACATTATAAATCCCTTGAAAATAATAACAATATCTACTTTGGGCAATTCTTTCAAAATATTCATGTTCTTAGCCTAAGGACTCAATAAATACTAAACTGACTCATGTAATTACAGTATGAATCCATAAAACTCACAGAAACACATACACCTTTAATAGTATCTACTTCAATGATTTTCCAATTTTACTTTTCAGTGTGGAAAACCCTCTACAATGCAACTGTGATGCTACCTATTTGGAGTTGGTGCAGCTCACACGTTGAGAGCACAGAACTTCCTCAATGTTTCCCACTTCAGGCACAAGCAACAAGCTCTCGGGTTCCTAGGTCATAGGCACTTTTGATGAACTGGTGACAAAATCAGGGGTTTCCATTATCCCCTCAGGTTCATTATTCACTATATCAATTCAAAGAACTCAGAAAAGCATTTTGATTATAATCTTATCACAAAAATTACAAATCTGAATCAGCCAATGAAGAGATGCATAGGGCCAAGCTTCTGCGCCCTTAGGATGCATCATCCTGACACATCAATGTGTCTCACCAACCAGGAGGCTCAACCAAGGTTTGGTGTCTAGAGTTTTTACTGGCATTTTATTATGAAGGTCTGGTCGGCTACTGCCTGGAACTCAATCTCCACGCCTCCTACCCCTCCCCAGAGGTCTGGTTAATATCATATGACTCAAAGTCCCAACCACCTAATCACAAGGATAAGTCCTTCTGGAGTGACCAGCTTCCATGCTGAGTCATCTCATTAGCATAAATGAAAACATTATACAAGGAGCCCTTCTTGAGTAAGATGCTCCTATCATTCAAGAAATTCCAAAGATTTAGAGACTCCCTCTCAGGAAAAATGGACAAAGACCAGTCACACACTTTATTTTTCAATACTCTCCTTTGTAAGAACATTTTACCTTCAAAGAAATGCAATATGTAAACCAAATCCAAGTGGACTGCTCTAACTGAGGATTCTCAGAGCTCTACCTCTAAGACCCCTAACCCTTACGAAGCCAAAGAAAATCGACTGAGTCACGCTGATCAAATATCCTCTGGTCTAACATTCACTTCATCTTAGAAAAGGAAAGCAAGTCATTACTTTGATCTGATAGTGTATTTAAATAATTAATTCATTGTCTTTACTGGCTGGTAGCCAAGCAGGCCTTTTAAAAACCGTGCATTTTTGTAAAAGAAAACACTTAAGTCTTGAAATCTATCACCTTCTTAAAAAATAACTAAGCTTATTAAAACTTAAAAGTCAATAGTTTATTAGAAAGGATACACTTATGACTAATCAAATATAAAGTCCCTATATAGTAGCTAAGTATGATCTTAAGTTCCTGAATTAAAGTGTACTCAGAAGCTTATGGTACAGTCATCAGCAGGTAGGCTGAACACTCATGAACTACATTCTTTACTCTCTGATCCATAAATGGGATCAGGACCTGACTCAAATTTATGTACATCAGAAATGCAACCCATTTCCAAACTTTTAAACTATTCAGATTATTTACTCAGATTATTGCCTCAAGATCAACAAGGGCAGCAGCGCAGTTCTTCTCAATTACAAAACAAGTCTTTTTTAAATTGGAAAGAATAAAAACTATTACTAACAATTCAACATGGTTTTATGAGTAGCAAAGTCAAAACTATTTTCTAAGACAAAAACAGGGGTTGCAGGGAAGGTAAAAGTGAAGCAAAAAAAGAGACTTGCTTCTAACCAATGCAAAGTTTCATAATGATCTCATTTTATCCTCAGATTATTCCTACAGACAAAGCTCATTTTACTGCCCTTCACTTTATTGCACTTTGTAGATACTGTGTTTTTGTTTTTGTTTTTTTTACGAATTGAAGGTTTGTGGCAACCCTGCTTTGACTCCATTTTCCATATGTCCCATTTTGATAATTCTTGCAATATTTCAAACTTTTTCATTACTATTATATTTGTTATGGTGCTCTGTGATCAGTGATTATGATCTGCTAAAAGCTCATGACTGTGGGCATTTTTTAGCATGAAGTGTTTTTTAATTAAGGTGTGTGCCTTGTTCATAGACATGATGCTACTGTACACTTAGCAGACCACAGTATGATATAAACATAACTTTTATATACATCAGGAAACAACAAAACTCATTTGACTCACTTTATTTACATGTTCACTTTATTACTGCAGTCTGTAACCCAGCCCACAATTCCTTCAAGGTATGCCTGTATACAAAGAACAATGATCTTTGATGTTGCAATTGTAACTGTTTCGGAGCATCGCAAACTGCACCCATATTAAGACAATGAACTTAATAGAAAAAGTGTGTGTGTTCTGACTGTCCACTGGCCCATCTCTCTTCCTCTCCTTGGGCCTCCCTATATTCTCTGGAATACAACAATATTGAAATTAGGCCAACTAGTAACTCTACAATGTCCTCTAAGTGTTCAAGTGAAAAGAAGTGCCACATGTGTCTTTAAATCAAAAGCTAGAAATGATGAAGCTTAGTCAGTAAGGCATGTCAAAAGCTGAGATAGGCCAAAAGCTAGGTCTGTTGAACCGAACAGTTAATCAAGTTCTGAATGCAAAGGGAAAGTTTTTGAAGGAAATTAAAAGTGATACTCCAGTGAACATACAAATGATAAGAAAATGAAGCAGCTTTATTGCCAATATGGAGAAAAGTCTGAGTGGTCTGGAGAGAAGATCAAATCAGCCACAACATTCCTTTAAACCGAAGCCTCATCCAGAGCGAGGTCCTAACTCTCGTCAAATCTATGAAGGCTGAAAAAGGTAAGGAAGCTACAGAAGAGAATTTCAAAGCTAGCAGAGATTGATTGACGAGGTTTAAGAAAAGAAGCCATGTCCGTAAGACAAAAGCGCAAGGTGAAGCAGCAAGTGCTGATGGAGAAGCCGCAGCAAGTTCTCCAGAAGATCTAGCTAAGGTCTTTATCCAGGGTGCTACACCAAACCACAGATTTTCAATGTAGACAAAACTGCCTTAGAGTGGCAAAAGATGCCAACTAGGCCTTTCAGAGCCAGAGAGAAGTCAATGCTCAACTTCAAAACTTTGAAAGCTAGGGACGACCCTCCGGTTAGGGGCTAAGGCAGCTAGTGACTTTAAATTGAAGCCAGTGCTCATTTACCATTATGAAAATCCTAGGACTCTTAAGAATTATGCTAAATCTACTCTGCTTGTGCTCTCTATATATGGAATAAAGCCTGGAAGACAGCACATCTGTTCACAACATGGTTTACTGAATAGTTTAGCCCACTGTTGAGACCTACAGCTCTGAAAAAAAGATACTCCTTTCAAAATACGACTGCTCATTGTACCTGACCATCCAAAAGCTCTGACAGACATGTATGTACAAAGAGATTAATGTTGTTTTCATGTCTGTTAACACCACATCCACTCAGTGGCATGCGGATCAAGGAGTCATTTCGACTTTCAAATCTTACTATTTAAGAAATACATTTCCTGGGGCGCTGGATGGCTCAGTCAGTTGAGTGTCTGACTTCAGCTCAAGTCATGATTTCAGGGTCCTGGGATTGAGCCCTGAATCAGTCTCTGTGCTCAGCTGGGTATCTGTTTGTCCCTCTCCCTCTGCCCCTCCCCACTCTCATGCTCTTTCTCTCTCTCTCAATAAATAAAATCTTAGAAATATATATATCAATAAATAAAATCTCAGAAACACACACACACAGACAAACTACAGCTGCCATAGATACAAATTCCTCTAATAGATTCGGGCAAAGTAAACTGAAAACCTGCAAAGGATTCATCATCCTAGATGTCAGTAAGAACATTCACAATTCACAGGAAGGTCAAAAGATCAACATGAGTAATAGTTTGGAAGAAGGTAATTCCAGCCATCCTGAATGACTTTGAGGGGATTAAGACTTCAGTGGAGGAAGTAACTGCAGATCAGGTGGAAAGAGCAAGAGAATTAGACTTAGAAGTGGAGCTTGAAGGCGTGACTGAATTACTGTAATCTCATGATAAAATATGAACAGATGAGGAGTTGCTTCTTACAGATAAGCAAAAAAGTGGTTTTCTGAGGTGGAATCTACTAGAAGATGCTGCGAAAACTGCTGGAATGCGACGGAGTTTAGACTATCACATAAACTCAGTTGATAAAGCAGCAGCAGGGTTTGAAAGGAGAGATTACAATACCGAAATAAATTCTACTATGGGTAAAACACTGTCAAACAGAATTACATGCTACAAAGAGTTCAATGAAAGGAAGAGCCAATCAATGTGGCAAACTTCGTTGCTGTTTTCTTTTACGAAATTGCCACTGCCACCCCAATCTTCAGCAACCACCACCCTGATCAGTCAGTAGCCATCAACATCAAGGTAAGACCCTCCACCAGCAAAAAGATTATCACGTAATGAAAGCTCAGAGGACGGTTAGCATTTTCGTTAGCAATAAAGTATTTTTTAATTAAGGTCTGTACTTTTTTTAGACATAATGCTATTGCATACTTAATAAAATACTGTATAATGTAAACTTTTATGCCCTGGGAAACAAAATTCATTTGACTCTCTTTACTGCAATATTTGCCTTACTGCAGTAATCTGAAACTAAACCAGCAAGATCTCCCAGGTATGCCTCTACTCAAAAAGAGGAGATTGAGAAATCTGCCTAGCAATACCCAGAAAAACATAAGCAGCGCCTCATTTGAATTTCAACAGTCTTCTCAATGGAGAACTCTTCCTGATAAGCAGGTACTTTTGATTTTCTCAGAATTTATAACTCTCAAAGATTTGGGGAGGTGAGAAATGCTGACAAGATGACTGCCCATCGTGTTCTTGCTATAGGGAAAAAAAAAAAAGGTCAATCAGCTTAGAGATGTTAACAGTTCATCAAAAATGGCTAATGGAGAAAACAAGTCTTAAAAGAAATTATTGTCTTTTTGAGATTATGGTTATCAATTTTCCTATCCCCCCAACCACTAGAAACTGTTTACAAAGAAAAGCAATCTGAAATTCTACTAACCAGAAAGGAAGTAGGCGTCAAAGGAACAGCATGGAAGCATCTCAGAAAAAAGCACAAAATAGAAATGAAAACCCGAAAAGCTTTATACAAGGAATACCTTACAGGAGAAGTAAAATCAAAACAGAAGAAACAATGAGTACACATTCTTAACCCAATGGTTATCAGACTTTTAACAGACCTGTATTCTAAAATTTTCACATTTCTCCCCTGAGCATATTTTCACAGTAACTGATTCTACCCCTTAGAATCTGAGCAGCCTCTAGAGGCTCCAGAGCTATTATCTAACATTATTCTAAAAGAAGCTAGTGTGCTAACTGCTTTATATGCATCATATCCTTAAAACAACCCTAATCAAGACTAATGAAGACAAAGCTATGTCAAGCCAGAGGATCCACACCTAAAAAAGTAGTAGTATAAAGCCAACAAGGAAAGATGCCTTGAGAAAACATAGTGGAAGGTAAGTCTGAAGAGGTTAAAAAAAAAAAAGAGCTAAATGCTATATAAGGTCTTACATGCTATGCCAAAAAGTTCAAATTGTTGTGAAAGCTGTAGATTCACTAAAATGCTTTAATCAGAGGAGATACATGATTATATTACATTTTAGAGATATTATCAGCCACCTAGAAAATGACTGGGTACAGACTGGAGGCAGGGATAACTGAGGCTACTGTACTAATCTAAGAGTTCAGTGATCTAAGCCTGCCCTAGAAGCAGCAATGAGAATAGAAAGGATGAGTGGCATGAACTGAGGGAAAATGAATGTGGACTTTAGGAAGATAAAGTGTACAGACTACAGCAACACCAACTCCTTGAGGACACATTCGGGGTGCCTAGCGCATAGCCCATAGTATGTGTTTGTCGTCTGGAATGCAGAAAATTACAACTATAGAAGTCAAGAGTGACTCCCAGATTCTTGACATGTGTGACTAATCTGAAGTACCAGTAATGAGAACAGAGGAAAAGCATACTTGAGAAGAAAAGTTTGAATATGATTTTGAACATCCCGTTGAAGCCTATTCATCTCCAGTAAAGAATGACAATGTCATGTGTTCTTATAACTATTTCTCATAGCAACTCCATGGAGTAGATATTTTAATCCCTATTTACAAAGGTGGAAAGTGAACTTAAAGGGCTTTTGTACTTGCCCATACTATGCCCATTTACTAACAGCAAATGCCATACCTGCAATTTAAACCCAAAGCCCAAAGTCCTTCCATCACACCATAGTGCAGGAGAATAAATGTACCATTAACATTTATGAAAATTAAACTGGCTGTGGTTTATAATACTGAAGAGAACAGAAAAATAGACTAAGAACATGGCCAAGTCTAAAGGATACAAACTGGTCTGCAGTACTCTGATTAGGAATCCAAAAAAAAGCTATTACAAAAACAAAGATATGATGATTTGGCAGAGACAGGGTAATGATTCAAAGATGCCTCTAGGGCTTCAAATCAGGATAACTAGAACCCCATAAAATTACCATATAATGAAAGTAGAACCAGACTGAAAAATAAGTTCGGTTTTCTGATAGATTGATTTCTAGGTGATAACACCAAACAGAAATACAAGACTGGAAATGAAAAAAATTGATAAGGACTTATTGAGTACTTATTGTGTATCAGATACAGTCCCTAGTTGTTAGGGATAGAAATGAAAAGTTTGTGTGTCTGGTGGCTCAGTCAGTTGTCTGCCTTCAGCTCAAGTCATGATCCCGGGGTCCTGGGATTGAGACCCAAGTCGGGCTCTCTGCTCAGCATGGAGCCTGCTCCCCCCTCTCTCTCTCTACCTGCCACTCTGCCTACCAGTGCTCTCTCTGTCAGATAAATAAATAAAATCTTTAAAAAAAAATTGAAAATGAAAAATTCTCATCCATACAGGAGACACTCAATCTATCAATTAATGTCAGGGAGTTGAGTACCATAAAGAAAAATGAAACAGAACAAGGAAACAGAGTGAGGGAGTACAAATTGAGTTTGTTTGTTTGTTTGTTTTTTACAGTAGGTAATTACGGAACGCCTCTCTTAGAAACTTACTTGAACAATCCTGAATGATGTAATGGACATTAAGATCTTCAAATACCCAGGGGAAGAACATCACAAGCAAATTAGCACAATATAGAGAAAAAGGCAGGAATGACCTCGGAGTGTTCAGACTCAAGAAGCTTAGAATGAGAGTTTAGAGGTCAATATCATATCAAGGACACAGGAAGGGGGCTAACTGTAAGCCATGATAAGGAATTTGCATTTCCCTCTAAGTGGGATGGGAAGCTACTGCAGTTTTCTGAGCAGGTAAGTGATATTAACTAAGATTTTTAAAAGATCACTAACCTTTGTATATGAGAACTGACTACAGGGGGCAAGCCTGCAGCCCAACTATAAACCTCTTGCCTAAGAAAGAGATATCAATGATTGGAGCAAGATAATAGTAGTAAGGCAAGTAAGGAGAAGTGAGGAAATTCTGGATATGTTTTGAATGCAGAGGCAAAGATCTTACTGACAGAATGTATGTGGAATGTGAAAAAGGAAAAAACCATGACTCCCAGACATCAGAGATGAGTGACAGGAAAAAACAATGGTGCCATCTAAAAGAAATAGGCAAGGATGAAGAAATGAGGACGTTTAGGTAAGAAAACTAAGAACCATTTATCACTATATCCCATACTAAAGATAAGGAAACTGAGGCACAGTGTCACTGCTGATAAGCTAAGTTGGGCAATGAATTCAAGCAGTATAGTTCCAGAGTGTGAATTCTTTTTTTTTTTTTTTTAAGATTTTATGTATTTATTTG
>NW_022631066.1:7235008-7361167 GCF_010015895.1 Lontra canadensis
TTTTTTTTTTTAAGATTTTATGTATTTACTTGACAGAGAGAGAGAGATCACAAGTAGGCAGAGAGGCAGGCAGAGAGAGAGGGGGAAGCGGGCTCCCTGCTGTGAGCAGAAAGCCCAATGCGGGGCTGGATCCCAGGACCCTGGGATCATGACCTGAGCTGAAGGCAGAGGCTTTAACCCACCAAGCCACCCAGGCGTCCCCAGAGTGTGAATTCTTAACACTAAGCTAAAGTGCCTAGTAAGGCTGCAAGGGGAAAAATGTCAAACAATTTCTAGAACTGAGCCTGAGGCTTGGTTCAACATCTGAAAGAAACAAAAAAGGAGAGGCCAAAAAGACTAGAAAGCACCTAAGCAGAAAATTAGAAAAGTTTGGTGTCCCAGAAAACAAGCGAATAGAGTATATCAAAGAGGAAAGCTAAGAGATCAACACAGAAATAGACTAGGAATCGACCATTAGATTTGGCAAGGTGGAACTCACTAGGGACTTTGAAATAAAAACTTGATGGAATAAGTTATCATTATAATTCAAGTTGAACTGAGCAAGGAATACAACATCCAAAATGAGTTTCATGTATTAAAAAAATGTTTGCTGAATGTTTTGTTAGTCCATATGCTTGGGATATAGTTTTGAGCAAACCCAAAATCCCTGTCTTCATGGAGCTCACATTCTAACAACACATTTCAGCACTTCTTACAGGGAAAAGCTATGGCCAATATTCTTCCTCTTTGTATAAAATGTCACATTATATAAATCAGTGAATTTCTGACTCACCAATTCAGTTTATGAATAAAGCTAAAGGCAGTTAATTTTGAAGAAATACAAATGTATACAACGTTAGGTGATAAATTAAATCAAGTGACTTAGTAGGAATACTTTAATGTCACATACTCATTGATGGACAAAGTGAGGAGGAGTGTTAAATTTATTCTACACACCATATTCTATATACGTTACTAGTAAAAAAAAATTAACATGGGAGTCTACTGGAGTCTTTCCAAGTATTATTTGTTGGGAGTCTATGACAGGTCTCCTCAGGATAACCTCTCACATTTTCATATATAGATCATGAGGAGTGAATTGATCCAAACACTAGAACCCAACTTTAAAAGGTAAGATTTCCTGGAGCAAAAGAATATCCTTAGTCTTACTGTCCAGCAGGCTCAAGTGAGGCAGTCTCAAACAAACATTTATGGGATGAGACACCTACTATGTGGCAACTAATAAAATAATTACGGAGCATAATACAGGATATAACTATCTTTAATACTAAATAATTTGGTAAAGACAAAAAGTGTTACAGGAGTTTGGAAAAGGGCGAAGATTTCAGTGGGCTTAAAGAGTGGTTCTCAGGTGGGAGCTATTTTGTGCCCCAGGGGACATTTAGTAATGTCTGAAAACTTTCAAAATCATGGAGGGGCTGCAGAGCTCAGGCAGGCTGCTAAACGTCCTACCTTGCACAGGACAGACCTCCACAACAAAGATATTTATCTCGTCCAAACCATCAATAGTGTCACTATTGAGAAATCCTAGACTAATCAGGAAATGATTCAGTAACAGGCTGGACTGAGCTGGCTGGACTGAGCTGGCGTTTAATCATGAGCACATGTAGGCACATGTAGAAATGTAGAAGAAATAAGTTAGAAGTGAAAGTATAAAAGCTAAAGGAGCCTACGTTTGAACTGACTGGTCTAGGTAATGGGAAAGAGTTTGATACTAAGAAATTTATTTAAACCCAACAGAAATGTGTGTTTAAAAGTCAGTAGGATAAAAAAGTGAATGCAGTTGGAAACTAGATTATATACAGTCATGAAAACGAGATAAAAGTTCTGGAAACAGAAGTAGGTATTAAGAAATTGTTATATTTTGAGCATTTGCCCTAGAAATCATTGTAATGTTATGAAACTGCTTGACAGCAGCAATCATGCCTTATTCATCACTCTCTTATGTCACTTAGACAATGTCATGTAAATATGGATCTTTCTAGACTTATGATGGGATCAGGTCTCAACAAACCTATAGTAAGTTGAAAATATCCTAAGCCAAAAATGCATGTAATTCACCTAACCTACCAACAGCTTAGACAGCCTACCTTAAGTGTGCTCAGAAAACTTACTTTAGCCTATAGTCAGGCTATATCATCTAACGTAAAGCCCATTTTATATATTTCATATAATTTATTGCATATAGTCTGCATATGCAGAATGATCTAAGTATATTGGTAGTTTACCCTCGTGGTTGCGTGCCTGACTGTGAGCTGCAGGTGGGTGCCGCTGCCTAGCATCATGAGAGACGATCATACCGACCGCATATGGCTTTCCCGGGAAAAGATCCAAATTCAAAATGCAAAGTACAGTTTCTACTGAATGCATATCCCTTTCGCACCATACTAAAGTTGAAAAATCATTAAGTTGAACTATTGTGAGTTGGGGACCATCTGTACTGCGTGCTAGTTGCTTACTGAATTAAATGCAAGTTTCCAATTGTTTATGAAGTATTGTTGGCTATCTCTAAAGTTCCATCCACTGCTGATTCAGGCCAGGCATATAAACTGGAATCAAAAATAGCGATCATTTAGTAGGTGACTACTATATAAAGGCACTGTAGTGGGCCCTTTACACATATTATTTCATTGAACCACAAACATAATGTACTTTTCCACTCTGTAAAGATGAATACTCTGGGACTCAAAGAGCTTCAGTGACTTGTCCATGATTTCACTATGAGCTAGGCCGTGCCCAAGATGGGACTGAACCCTCTTCTACTCTTAACCCAAACCTCCATGCCTCAATGACATGCTCTAAGGAAGAGTTAAAAAGCAAAAATCAACACCTGCTATTTCTAATTAAATTACACAAAATAACAAAAAGCAATTCCCTAAGGACGCCCTTATATTTCTTTACCACAGTAATTAGTCATGGTATTTGGCTTGCTTTCATTCCATACTTGTGTGCCAAAGTAGTTCCTAAGTGCATTCAAATCACCTCAAAATTCTACTCCAGGAAACTCAAAGTCTTGTCATTATTATCCTCAGACCCCGGGGTGGGGGGGGGGGGGCTAACCTGTTGAACTGGTATACTCAATACCCAAAACCAATGATTCAGAAAACAGAAAAACAAACAAAAAAGGCATTTCGAAATCAAAATAAATCAGCATTTTCAGATTTAAGGTCCTTTTCCTCACTTCTTAAAGTACTGAGACATAGTCTAAAGAACGCAGCACAATGGTCCTGAATTCGGTTTCAGTTGTTGCCAAGTATCCCATTTGCATCTCTCCCAACGTTTTTGAGAGTCTATCCTTAGCCAGAAGCTCTCTCCTCCCGTTACAATTACAAAAAAAAAAAAAGAAAGAAAGAAAAAGGACGTTAAAATCCCCTAAGGAAGCTAACCTAAAACATTCTCCTAGGTCCAAACGTTTAAATTCATCCAGGGAAACACTTTATTGGAGGGCTTATAATCCTACCCTAGGTGACATACTGCTCAGCTCTCTCAACTCCCTTCTTCCAGAAGCAGTGTCCCAGCACCAGACGCTACACCAGCTGTTCCTCCAAGGCCCTCCACACCAACCCTCTAAAGCAATTCTTTCGAAACCCACAGTCCTACTCTAAGGCCCACTTTGCAGGCTCTCTGAGTCCCATTCCTTTTTTAAAAAAAGGATGAGCCAAGCCCCCAACCTCCTCCAAACTCTTCAGGAAGGAGCCTCGGGAAAAGGGAAGCATTCAGCCCCGGCCAGGGGGTCAGGAAGGCAGCAGAGAGCGGGCAGGGTGGGCTTGCACTCCGGCTCAGGCTGGACAGGGAGCGGCAAAAGCACTTACCAACATCTTGATCGAAGGGATTGGTGGCAAAAAGAGGCATCTCCGCTGCGTGCCCAGGGGTCCGCAGGGATTCCCCCTCGACACCACGGGAGTCAGGGAGCGACGGAGGAATGAAGGCCCCTCAGGCAAAAATAAGCAATACAGACGGACGCCCCAAGGCAGGCGACAGCCCCACCTCTCACCAACCCCCCAGCAACCGCGGCAGCGGCAGCGGCGGCAACAGCGAAGGCGCAGACAAGGCCCCCCGCGAGGAGCCTGTCGGGAATCTAGACGACCTCGGCACTGCCTGCTCAAAACCTCCCCGGCACCTGCCCCGCCAAAATAGGTCCCACTAAAGCGCCCTCTCTGCCTGACTCCCCTTCTGACCGGTCATACCGGAGGGTGGGATTAATGCCTGCGTTTTCTGCTTTTGCTTTGGCCAGGAGTCTCCGGAGGACGGGGTCCTCCAGGCGCGCCGAAGCCGACTACAGAGCCCGGGAGTGAATCAGAGACTAAGAAAAAGGGTCGCGTGAGGGTTGAATGAGACCTGGTGCTCGTCCCTCGCTCGGTGGGCTGTCAGAATTTTATAGTCTCTATTGAGAGGGGATGGAAACTCCTTTATTGGGGGGTCTTCTAAGTTAAAAAGCCGTGGGTTCAGTTGTTGGCTGGGATGACAGAAAACTTGTTTGGATGAAGTCATGTGAGCTGAACCGATTGGCCCGAATCCTTATAGCGGGGAGTGTCAGGGCGCGCGGCTCCCTCGGAGAGGCTGAGGTAACGCTGGCACCTTCCCGGGAGTCCCTGAACGCCTCTGGCTTCTGAATCTCTGTCGAAAGCACTTCTAGCTGGGCGTTGGCACTACTGACTAACTGTGCAGTCACTAAGCAGTTGCGATGTTTGGGAAAATAAGTTTCGCACCCCAAGAATGCCAACGAGAGCCCCCCGCCCCCGCAAGACCGAGCAAAAATACCAAAACAAAACTGCAAATGGAGCTAGAAACTGATGAGGGATTCCTAACAACTTAGAATGTTTATTTAGTGATTTTATATGTAAATATCTAACAAATTATGCCTACGTCATGTGGAATTTTTAAGGCGCACCTAGAGGTTCTGTGTCCCACTTGGAACAAAGTAAGAGCATCTTGCACATAAATTGGAATCATGTAAATTACACCTGAATTAGAGCACTTACAAATGTAGCATGTAAACAAATATTTACCACTTGTCAGCGACAGGATTAGTATACAAAGAGTGCTTACAGAAATCATTAAAAATGAAATCTCGTTTTTATGTAAATTAAAGTAGCATTCAGATACCTTTTTGTCCGACAGGGATTGAAATGAGATACGGAGAATCATATACTCACGTTGTTGAATGAAGTGTAAATAAGGTAGTCCCCCTGAAGGAAATATCTGAGAGTCTGTTACAAAAACTTTTAGAAACGTAAACACCTTTAGACCCAGCAGTTCTACTTTTTGGAATTTATCATAAAGACATTCTTTAAGAACATGAACAATGACATTCGTGGCAACGTTGTTTATAATATCACAGCATTGTTAGCCACTAAAATGTCCAATATTAAGAGTTGGTAGAAATTACTTCACTTCTTGGTTCCTCAATTTTTCATCTGTGAGAAACAAATAATAATAGGGTTGTGAGGATCAAATGGATAAATACAAACCAAACCCTTGAGGTTTTAAGCCCTAAATTTATAGTAAGCATCAAATAAGTGTAAGAAATCGTTATAATTAATATTGGTTATTATAATTAATCATTATAAGTCCTTATAAATTACTAAATTATAGTACACACAATGTAAAAACTCCACAGCTGTTAGAGGTGATTATATAGATCTGTATTTTTGTAGAAAGACATCTAAATACTAAGTTTTTAAAAGCAGGTAACAAAAACATGTAAAATTACAAAATACCCCTGATTTTAAAGTCTGAAAGGAAATACATGAAAATATTATGACGTTTATCTCTGAGTGGTAAAATTTGGGATGACTTTTTGTTCTTTATGCATTTTATATTTTCCAGATACTTGAATAATGAGCCTATGTTTATTTCAGAAGCATAGTTAAAACACAACAACGTAGAAAATGTGATATGTTAGTATCACCAATTCTTAACATTTTAAGGAGCCAATGCCAAAAGTTTGTTTGTGTTTCATTATGGCAGGTATAAAATCCTAAAACATCACTGTTGATATGAGAAGCAGAACATTCTCTCTCAAAAAATGATTCTTGATGACTGGCCTGACAGAATCAAGTGACAACTTGTCCATCTTAAGTTTTTGAGCAGTGTCTGGGGGCACATTATCATCAACCTGGATCAAAGCCAAATATTTATGAAAATGCATTTGAATATGATTTGTGCTTCAGTAAGGAAACTGAATTATTCTATTGCCAGCTGTAAGCCAGTGATCAAATTGTTTTAGCCTTGATCATCAATATGTAAAAACAATGAGAACAGTGAAGGAATTAGTCTTGGTAGCATTATCCATGTCTTTTAACCTAGAAGAATTACTTTAGCTATGTGGGGCCTTTATGGTTAATATACTATAATAATAATTTTTAAATGTAGAACTTTTAATATTATTGTTTAACATAAAAGCAAAATATGAGAAGTGAAATGGGTTTGTATTTTGAGGTTAAGTTTCTGTTATAATCTTTTAAAACACAAACTGTGGGAGTTGTACTTTTAAGATTACCAAAGTTTTTTTTTTTTACATTTTTATTTGTTTATTTGAGAGAGAGAATAAGAGAGAGCACAACAGCTGGGTGAGGGGCAGAGAGAGAAGCACACTCTCCCCAAGCAGGGAGCCCAATGTGGGCTTGATCAAGGGACTCCAGGATCATGACCTGAGACTGAGCCACCCAGGCACCCCTAAGATTACCAATGCTTTTAAACTGTAGAGACTATATGTCAGTTTCACAGTAAAACATTTCTATAATATATGTTTACTAAGTTCTGTGGTTAATTTTAAAATGTTAAATCCCTTTTTTTTGTTTGATTTTGAAAATTCTACATTAAAAAAAGATAGCAATGTGCAAATGGAGTTTTTCCAGGAAAAAAAATCCATAGTTTTAACGTTTAGAAAAAGAAATACCCCAGGAACATTATTCATGCTAGTTCACACCCTCATCATCTCTTAGATGAAATATTACATCCACCTCCTACTATGTTTTTTTCTCCTTTCTTACTGCTATGGACTGATTTGCATTGCACCCAAATTCACAGTAAAGCCCTACCCCAAAATCTGATGGTATTTGGAGATGGAGCCTTTGGTAGAAAACTCAGTAATTATATTTAGATGACGTCTTGAGAGTGGAGCCCTCATGATGGGATTAGTGCCCTTTTAAGAATAGACACCAGGGAACTTGCTCTCTTTGCCTTGTGAGGACACAGAAGGGAAGCCAGGAATAGAGTTCTCACCAGAGCCTGATCATGCTGACAGCCTGATCTCAGACTTCAAGTTTCCAAAAACAAATTTCTGTTTTTTAAGTTTCCTAATCTATGATCATTTCTTAGGACAGCAGAGTTGACTAACACAACTACCTATCTCCAAACCATTCTCCAAACCCCCGCTGGAATGATTTGTTTTCTTTTCTCTTTTTTTTAAGATTTTTATTTATTTGACAGAGAGAAACAGAGACAGCACAAGTAGAGCAGCAGGCAGAGGGAGAGGGAGAAGCAAGCTCTCCACTGAGCTGGGAGCCCAATGCAGGGGTCAGTCCCAGGACCCTGGGATCATGGCCTGAGCTGAAGGCAGTCGCTTAACCGACTGTGCCACCCAGGTGCCTGGATTGATTTTTCTTTTTTCTTTCTTTTTTTTCTTTTTTTAGATTTTATTTATTTATTTGACAGAGAGAGAGAGAGATCACAAGTAGGCAGAGAGGCAGGCAGAGAGAGGAGGAAGCAGGCTCACCGCTGAGCAGAGAGCCCGATGCGGGGCTCAATCCCAGGACCCTGAGATCATGACCTGAGCCAAAGGCAGAGGCTTAACCCACTGAGCCACCCAGGCACCCCTGGAATGATTTTTCTAATACACAGATTTGATTGCATCATTCCTATAAAATTCTCACATGGTTCTTCAATAACCCAGTCATTCAGTACATATTTATGAATTCCTTATGTAAGCCAGGTACCATTCTGTATGCTGGAATAACATAAGGATAAATGTTCTATGAGATGACCTTTTTTGGAATATATCCTCTGGGGAATACAGTCATTAAGTAAGTAATTAAAGTAATTGCATGATTACAAGTGTGCAGAGTAGTCTCCTACCTTTAGGATTAAATTCTGATAATTTAGTAATTATATCCTTACTGAACTGGCTCCTAGTACCTCACCTCTTCAGTCTTTTTTCATAGTCTCTTACATTTCTGATGCTCCATGGTTTACATATCTTCAAACAAGCAACTTTTTCTGCCTTTCCTTCTCTGGTATACTTTCTCTAAACCTCTACTCAGATTTCACTTCCCAAAAGCCTTTTCTCGCTCAGTACCTGCTCTGTAATAGACATATACTAAATATGTTAATTAGTTGATTATTGGCCACCTCTGTGACAGCACTTAGTGGTACTATATTTGTTCCAGGTGTCTTTTGCCATATAGAAACCTCTCCAAACTTGCCTTAAGGCAACAATAATCGTTCTTTGATTACACATCAGAAATTTAGTCAGAGCTTTGCAGGCACAGATTGCTTCTCTTCCACGTGATCTCAGCAGAGGTGCCTCAAAGGCTGGAATGACTCTACACCTAAGGGTTGGCAATTGTTTGAAAACTTTTGCACTTAAATGTCTAGCAATTGATGCTGGCAGTTTGCTAGGTCACTGGAGCTGTCAGCTAGAACAACTATAAGGGACCTCCTATGTGTCTGCTTGGTTTCTCCCAACATATTGGACTGAGCATTCCAAGAGACAGGAAAAGGAAGCTGCTGGTTTTCCTAAAACAGGAAAAGGAAACTGTTAGTTTCCTAGGAGATAGGAAATGGGCACAGCATCATTTAGTCATATTCTATTGGACAAGCAGTCACAGTGCGTACACTGAAGGGGAAAGGAAAATCCAATTCTTGATGAAAGGAATATTAAAGAATTTGGAAACTATATTTGAAAGCAACCACAATACTGTAATTTTTTTTACTTGTTTGTATAGCATTAGTCTGTGACTCACTTATCTCTAGATTTCTACAGTAGATGTCCCATAAATATTTATTAAATGTAGTAAATAAATAAAATGTCATGATTAAAGTAGTATATTTCCAATGACATACTTATCATCCATGAGGCAATTTAACAGGATCTAGACTTATCTTTTTACTATAACCAAAAAGAACACTGAACAAAATATATGAATTGATTTCAAATATGGGACAAAAGATTGTAATCCCAAGGAGAAAGAAAACATGCATGAGCCCTGTGATTGCCATAGCTTTCTGCCTAGAGTCAGTTTCTGGACTATGCTATAGATAGGGGAAACTCAAAAGGAACCAAATGGTCTTACTGTATTAAGGAGAGAAAAATCAGAGTTTGAATAGGCTAAGGGGTAAGAATTTGGAAGACAGAATACTAGGAGGGCACTATGTAGAGAAAGAGCTCCAGAAATCTGTATAGGAGTTCCCTTGAGACTATGGTTGAATGCTAATCTAGTCATGGGTCAGGTAGAGTTCTACAAGTGTAGGTAAAGAACTTTCAAGGAAAGAGCTATTCCCATGGAACCAAGATCTGAAAAATCCCAAGAGTTCATACAAGTCCAGGAATCATTTGAGTTCTCAAAGCCAGAGGGAAGAGACCTAACTGAATATATTGGGTGGTTAATAAATAACCCCCAAAAGGTAATGTCTTAGATGTCAGGAGTAGCCTGAAAGAGAAGGCTACTCTAGGTCTGCTCCAAAAAAGCTTAAAAAGTACCTCTTGAAAAAAATTGACATAACTTAAATGGAGGGTAAAACAAAGTATGAAACTTAAATACAACAAATTCAACATTCAAATATAACATTCAAAAATGTAAAATGGCTAGACTCCAATAAAAAATTACTGAACACATGAAGGCCCAAGAAAATATGACCAGTTACTAGTAGGGCATGCAGTCCATAGGAACCTCCAGAAATTTAAAAAATGATTGAACTAACACAGAAATGTTTGAAGAACTATTATAGCCATGGTAAATAAAGTTAAGGATTTACAAAGATGTACATAATGAGGAGAGAAAATAAAATCAAAAAGAATCAAATGGAAATTCTACAGCTAATCTAATACCTATAATGAAATTCACTAAATAGGATTAACAGGTTGGACACTGCAGAAGAAAAGATAGAGCAACTGGAAGATACAGCAACAGAAATTATACAGATTGAAACACAGAGGGAAGACAAAAAAGTCTTCAATGACCTATAATAAAATATGAAACAATATAATGTGTAGAGTTTCATAGCAAGAAAAATAGGAAAGAAAAAATTTAATTACAAATTTTCCCCAAATGTAATGAAAACTCTATTTCCACAGATCTGAGAGTATAAGTGAATCCCAATCATAACTAACAACAATAAAACATCCACCAAGGCACAGCACGACCAAACTGCTGAAAATCAGTGATAAAGACAAAATCTTGAAGGCATTTGGAAAACATAAAGACAAATAGGAATAAAGAATTAAAATAGACTTCTAATAAAACTATGTGAGATAAAAACAAACAAAAAAACAGTGGAACATTACCTTTAAAGTCCTGAATTTTAAAAATGTCAACCTAGAATTCTCTATCAGCAAAAATATTTTACAAAACCAAAGGTGAAATAAATATTTACAAAAAAAAAAAATTCATCACCAGCAGATCTACACAATAAAAGATGTTAAAACATACAAATAAAAACAATTTTAGGCAAAGGAGTGTGGTATCTATGATATAGATCTTCACATAGACATTGAAGAACATTAGAATGTTCATGTGTGAATAAATATAGAAGACATTTCTATTATTAAATTTATTTAAGAACAAAACATTTTAAATTTTAAGAATATTTAAGATATAAAATTTAAAAACAAAAATATCAACTGTATATATTGGAGTTGATAACATAGGTAGAAATAAAAGGAAAATAGCACAAAAGATGGCAGGAAGAAAATAGAAATGTAGGGTTGGAGGATTCCTTACATTATATATAAAGTGGTATAAATATGATTTGAAAAGATTGCGTTAAGTTCAAAATGCGTAACATAAGCCCTAGAGCCATAGCACCCCCAAAGAAAATCAAGCAAAGGGGTATAGATAGGACAATGGTGGAAATAAGTGAAACTTTTTAAAAAATTCAAATAATTTTTTAAAAGGCAGTAAAAGAAGAAAAAATGGGACAAATAGCAGATTTAGATACAACTATATTAATAACTACGTTAAATACAAAAATCTACACATTCCAATTAAAAGATAGAGTCATCCTTGGGGCACCTGGGTGGCTCAGTGGGTTAAGCCTCTGCCTTTGGCTCAGGTCATGATCAGGGTCCTGAGATCAAGCCCCACATCTGGCTCTCTGCACAGCAGGGAGCCTGCTTTCCCCTCCTCTCTCTGCCTGCCTCTCTGCCTACTTGTGATCTCTCTCTCTCTCTGTTAAATAAGTCAATAAAGTCTTAAAAAAAGCAAAAGGTAGAGATTGTTAGACTGCATTTTAAAAAAGCAAGATCCAGCTAGATGATGTATTATATAAGAAATTTGTTTTAAAAATAAAGTCAAAGTTACGTTAAAAGTAAAAAAGTAGGAAAAAGGTATATTTGGGAAAAAATTTTTTTAAAATTTTTTAAAAAAGGTATATCTTGAAAATACCAAAGAAAGTTCTGGTTATAGTAATATCAAACCAAATAAATTGAAAAAAGGAAACTTTCCAAGGATAGTGAATGACAATTCATAGTAATGAAGGGATCAACTAATCAAGAAATATTAAATATGTATCAACCTAATAACAGAACTTTAAAAAAAGGATACAAAAAGGAAAAATTGATTCATCCATAGTTTGTGTTGTCTGTCTTTTTTTCAAAGATTTATTTAAGGGAGAGCATGAGCACAGGTCAGGGAGAAAGGGAGAGAGAAACTTTTTAGCAGACTCCTCACTGAGCTCTGAGCTAATTCAGGGCTTGATCTCATGACCCTGAGATTATGATCTGAGCACAAACAAAGAGTTGGATGCTTAACCAACTGTACCACCCAGGGGTCCCTGTATTGCCTATTTCAACATTATTTTCTCAGGTAAAGATAGAACAAATAGAAAGGATGATTAACTTGACTTACCTAATATTTATGATGGCCCTGCCAGTCATGCATTTTTGTGAAAGGGACACAGAACATTAAGAAAAGGACAATATGCTGGACCTTAAAATGACTTCATATAATTTAAAGTATAAAATCATATAGATTTTGTTCCTTGACTAAAACAGAATTAATTTAGGAATATAAGAAAAAGTTATCTGGAAAATTGCAACTTATGTAAAGATTGACCCATGCAGTTATAAATAACTTATGTGTCAAAGAAAAATCAAAAAATATTTGAACTGGATGAAAGTGAAAACAACACATCAAAATTTGTGCAATGCAGTTATGTCGCCTAGAGGAATACTTCAAGCATTAGATAATAGGAAAGAAAAATCGAACATGAATCCTTTAAGATAAAAAAAGAATTCAAGGGCACCTGGGTGGCTCAGTTGGTTAAGCATTTGCCTTCAGCTCAGGTCATGATCTCAGGGTCCTGGGATTGAGCCCTGCATCAGGCTCCCTGCTCAGCCTCCTTCTCCATCTCCCTTTTCATCTCCCCCTGCTTGTACTTTATCTCTCCTCTCTCAAATAAATAAATAAAATGTTAAAGAAAAAAAGAATTGAAAATAAGTAGAAAAAAGACATAATAAAGACAACAGAAATCAATGAAATTAAACACAAAGGGAAAATTAAAACCAAATTTAATCCTCTAAAAAGATTAATAAAATGGGTAAAACTCTACTTAGATTAAAAGAGAATACACAAATTACCAGTATAAGGAATGAAAGAAGCAACATGACTACGTATCCTGTAATTAAAACATTATAGGAATTAAATGATACTAAATTAAAACACTCATAAAGGAATATTCTTAAACTCTATGCCAATAAATTTGAGAACGTAGATGAAGTGGGGGAAAAAAAAAACTCTTGAAAGATACAAATGGCCACAACTGGATCAATAAGAAACGGAAAAACTGAAAAGATATATATCAATAACAGAAATTAAATTCTTCATTAAAAACACTCTATAAAGTCTCCAAGCCTAGGAGTTCAATAGTTATTTCTAATTCATCAATCTTGTAAGGAAAAAATAATATCAAACCTATACAAAATCTTTCAGAAAATAAACCATGAAGGAAAAATTTCCTGCTTATTTTATGAGACCAACATTACCCTGATAGCAAAATCAAATCAAAGAACATACAAGAAAACTTCAAACAATATCCTTCATAAACATAAATATAATAATCCTTTAAAAATAGAGATTTACAGCAATATATAAAAACAAAAATGCATCATGACCAAGTAGAGTTATCTTAGGAATACAAAGTTACGTTAGCATTTAAAAATCAACACAGTTCACCATTTTAACAGAATGTAAGAGAAAAACCATATGATAATCTCAACAGTTGCAGGAAAATATTTGAGAAAGTTCAAAAATCTTTGTGATAAAAACTGAGCAAACTAAGACTAGAAGAAAACTCTCGACCTGACAAAAAGCATCTTCAAAAAACTTAGAGCTAACATCTTACCCAATGGTGAAGGAAAATGGTGTTTCCATGATAAACAGCAATACAAGTGTGTCCATTTCACACTACAGTTAAATATTAATATATATATAGTACTACAGACAAGAAAAAAAATAAATAGGTATTGGTTCCAGACTTCACCTTTGGTCTAGATGGAGTAACACAGGCTAGATTTATCCTCCTGCCTAAAACAAGTGGACAACTAGACAAAATACATGAACAACAGTTCTCGTGACACTGGACATCAGACAACAAAGGACAATGATCACTGAAAGATGGGACACAAATGACATTAGTCTTAGGATTGCCCTAGCTTACTGCCTGGATAGATTTCTCAGGCCATCACATATAATGTCAGTCTCCTTGAGATGGGGAAACAAAGCTGGGAGTCCAGAGGAACCAGGGCTGAAAAAGTTTGCAAGAAAGAGTACCTGAGACATGCTGGAACACAAAAATATCCATCAGTTGAGAAGATAAAATATATAGTGTCTGACATCCAATAAAAAATTAGCAAGCGATCTCTAAGAAACCTCTAAACATAAGACTATATCATGGTATATAAAGATATGCCATGCTAACACTAATCAAAAAAAGCTGAAATATCTATATTAATATCAGACAAAGTAGGTTTCAGTTCAGGGAATATTACCAGAGATACAGAATGTCACTTTATAATGAAAAGGGGTTAAATAAGAGAACATGACCTATATGGTTTTGCATATAATAACAGAAGTTCAGAGAACATAAATTAAAAGCTGATGGAACTTCAAGGAAAAATCAACAATTCCACAATTACTGTTCAAAATTTCAACTCCCTGTTTTTGTTTCGTTTTTTTAAAGAGAGAGCACAGTCATGTGCCAGTGGAGAGAGAGGGAGAGGGAATTTTTAATTTTGCTTATTTATTTGACAGACAGAGATCACAAGTAGGCAGAGAGGCAGGCAGAGAGAGAGGAGGAAGCAGGCTACCTGCTGAGCAGAGAGCCCGATGTAGGGCTCAATCCCAGGACTCTGGGATTATGACCTGAGCAAAGGCAGAGGCTTAACCCACTGAGCCACCCAGGCGCCCCTTCCCTGTTTAAAAGTGAAAGAACAAATAGACAAAATTAGTAAGGCTGTAGAAGACTTGAACAATACTATTAACTAACTTGACTTAATTGAAATTGATAGAACACTACAACTAATGAGAACTCAATACATATTGTTTTCAAGTACTCATGACATATAAAAACAAATCTCAATTTAAAAGGATTCAAGTCATACAAAATATGTTCTCTGACCACAATGGAATAAAATTAAAAATAAATAATAGAAGAAAACTTAAAAGTCACCAAATATTTGAAAACTAACACACTTCTAATTAACGGTTGGTCAAAGGAAAAATAAAAATGGAAATTAGTGACTATTTTGATATAATGAAAATGAAAACATCAAAATTTGTGGAAAGCAGTTAAAGCAGTATTTGGAGGGATATTTATAATATAACGATAACGTGTACGCTAGAAAAGAAGAAAGGTCTCATCAGTTATCTCAGCTTTCATTTTAGGAATCTAGAAAAAAATGCTAAATGAAACCTAAAATAAGCAGAAGAAAATAAGTGATTAACATCAAAGAGAAAAAGAAATGAAAGCAGGAAAACAATAGGGAAAATAAAACTATAAGGTTTTTGAGGAGATAAATAAAATTGATAAAACTATAGTCAGAATGATGAGAAAAATAGAAAAGATACCAATTACCAACTTCAGGAATGAGGAAAGGAACCATTATAGATATTAAAAACATAAAAAGGGAATATTATGACCAACTTTATACTCATAAATTGAATAACTTAGAGGAATTCCTTTCAAGGCACAAATTACTAAAGCTCAAAAAGAAATAGTTAACTTCAATAGACCTATTTCTACTAAAGAAATGTAATTGCTTATTAAGAACCTTCAACAAAATTAATTGCAGGCCTAGATGAATTCCCTGGGGATCACAAGAAGTATGAGGAAACTGGGGGGTGGGATTGATAGGCTATTTTTATTATTTTGAGGGTAGTGATAGTTTCATTGATGTACATATATGTCAATACTTACCAAATGGTACACTTTAAATATGAACAGATTATTGTACGTTAATTAGACCTCAATAAAGAAATTAAAATTGCCAGAAATTTATCCTTCACACTTTAGTTTTGATGAAAAATTTTAGATAATCATTTAAAATATGAGTGAAGGCAAAAGTGTTTGAAAACCAAGGCCTCATTCCCCAAAAACCAGATTGCCCCAGCCTCTCCTAACAGATAATTCTGGAAGAGCTCCTTCTTGGTTTAACATCTTTTTTGAGCAGATTGGGCCAATCTGTCTACTGCCATGGTTTATAAATAGCCTTTTCACAGCAAACCACAGTTTTATAATAAATATAAACTCCCTTTGTTATACTTCAGCTTGTCAATTCCACTTTTTGCCCCCTTTCCTATTATAAAGATCATATGTTTTCTTTAACTTAATAACTGCCAAACAATGGGTAACTAGATCAGCAGCCCTCACCAGCTGGTCTGGGTTTATAATGACTCCGCTGAATCAGTCTGCAGCTGGTATATACCAAAGGACCTTTGAAAAGATCCTCACCAAGGAATCTGCTCCACTTCAGTCTTCACACCTTCAAAGACTTTCCAGAGGCTTTCATGCATATTAAAATAAGCCACAGATTTTTAAAACAGGTGACTCCAGTTTTGAAAGTAGTTCATTTCTTGGAACAATGAAAAATGTATATGCTTGCTGTAGGGACATTGATAGGAAGAAAAAAAGGCACCTTCATTCTAAGTTCCCTGTACTGTATCTGTGTCCATATAGAAAATGTTCTTAAAAGGAGCAATTAAAATACTATTTTTTTATATTTAGTCCAACATAATCAATGTTTATGATAGCATATGTGTTTAGTTTCATTTTATTGATCACTTTTGTAAGGTATGAACTAGTTCTTCAGGAATGAAGTTCTCATTTATAATAATACACCTATAGAACTAAAGGATTTTACTTAAGAAGATTTGACTTTTTCAGCTGACGGCCTAGAACCAAGTCTGTATGATTAATTCTGTTTTAGAGAACATTCTAGATAAGCTCTAGATAAGACATCAATAAAAAAATCAAATTAACTCCAGTTTTCTTCCAAGCTACAGTGTTCAATTTACCATTTTCTACAGTAATGCCTCTGTGTTGAAGAAGTTTCTTAGTCTTCACATTCTTTTTCTTCTTTTTTTCTCATTCTTTTTCTTTGTGTTTGTTTTTAACTATACTTCCACTGCTCACTTGGGTTGTCCTTTACAAATACTCTCCTCCTGAATCTACTCACTTTCTTTCCTCTCATAATCATTCTGTGATACTTACAAATACATTGTTAAAATTCCCATTCTTCCCCCAGACAAAACATATACAAGCATAAGTAAAAACAGAAGATAATATATAATTAGCTGCTAAAATGCCTGACATGTTATTTGTACAAACTATTTTATCTGGGGAAGAATAAGGGTCCACTAAAAGTTGAAGTGGCAGGGAAAGCCACTTGAAAGAACGGGTATTATATGCAACCTTGGAGGGTGAATGAGATTTATACAAACAAGAAGAAAGGGAAAATAGCAGTTTGGTAGGATGAAAAGAATGCAGGATTTGGATTAAAGGTTATCCAGATAAGTTTATGGACAATTGAACAGACGTGCTTGGTTGAATCACAGTATTTTGGTGACAGGTACCTACTGAGAGAAAATGTTTGATCAGCTCCCTTGGGCTCAGGTTATAATAGAAAATTCAGAAGTCAAGCGGAGTAATCAGTTTTTATCTTAAACGCAAGGATTACTCTCCACTGATTGATAAAATAAAAGATGTTTTGAGAAATCAAACAAAGTTATATGTAAAAATGCTACTTCAAAGTTTCTTTGTTGTCAAGACACCTCACTTTGAATTAAGTTCCCTACCTCAACTTTCTGTTCCCTACCTCAAACTATCTCTACCTCCATCTCCTTCATTCTCATCTGAGAAAGAAGTGTCTTTTTTTTTTTTTTGAAAACTAATTCCTCTATCTTTTTAATCTCTTACCTTTCCACAGTCAGAGGGATTTTGCTTCATAAATAGCCTAGTTTGCGTAGACAGTCGATCTCTCAGTATTTTATGGCACCTTCATTAAGCAAATAAACAGAACCCTTTCTTCGATTCTGTTGTGTTTCAAGAGATCTCATTCATTCCCCTGTTCATGCTGACTGTCAACCTAATTCTGGCCTTTCTTTCTTCTCTCCTAGAAGACAATTGATGTCATTTCCTGCTGCCTAATTCATCTTTGAAAAGAGGTTTCTTTAACTTGATTTTCCTTCACACAAGTCTTCAGAAGTTCGCTGCTGCCTTTTAAAATAGAGTGGTCCTCGATGTTTCTATTCTGTCCTTCTGATCATTTTAAGATTTAGTCAAACTGCACAATTCACTTTTCCTCAAGCTTGTGGTTTGTCCTGCCTGCATGTTCATGGTGAGCCCTCAGCTTGCCTCTTTCAACCTGTCTTTTGGAATCAAGTATTCAAGGGTGATTTCTTGCACAAAGCCTTTTCTGAGATTAGACAAGATTGGGCGTGTTTAGGGTGGTATGGCTGTAGACACAAAGCCTTTTCTGATCTCCAAACAAGTCACATTTCTTGACAGGTCTTTAACTTTCATAGCACTTTGTGATCCACTTTTTAAATTTTACTCCACAAGTTTATTTTACTCTGCATACTGATGGATGCATGGATTATTTTCAGTTAGAGGTTACTATGAATAAAGCTGCCCTGAAAGTTTAAGTCCAAATCTGTGTGGACCTCTTTTTGTTCTCTTGGTTAAATAACTAGTAATGAATTTGTTGGGTCATATGGTAAACAAGGGAATGTTGACCTTTTAAGGAAATTACCAAACTGTTTTCCAAAGTGTTATTCTCTTTAGCCATATAGGAGAATGCCAATTACTACACATCCTTGCCAACATTTAAAATATTAGATGTAGTGCTATCTCACAGCAGGTTTGATTTGCATTTTCCCTAAAGACTAATAAGATCGGCTATCTTTGCATATGCTATTGTTATTTCTCTATCTTCTTTGCAAAGAGTCTATTAAAATCTTTTGCTCATTTAAAAAAAAATCAGGTTGTTGTATTATTGAGTTGTAAAGAATCTTTATATCTTCTGTATACGTGTTCCTTGTCAGATCCATGTATTGAGAAAATCACCTTTTAAATGTTGTCTTTGGAATTACAGAAGTTTTATGTTTCAATGATGTTCTGTCTTTTCCTTTATAATCAATGATTTTTTATTATTGGTTCTAAGAAATCTTTGCCTTCCCCAAGGTCACAGTGATTCTGTTTTCTATTTTATACTTTTTTAATAAAAGTTTTATACTTTTAGTTTTATATTTAGGTCTGTGATCCATATCAAATTAATACTTGGTGTATGGTGTGAGGTAAGGGTCAAGGTTTGTTTTTTTTTTTTCATGTGGATATCCAGTTATTTCAGCTCTATTTATTGAAAAGACATACTGAGTCATCTTTGTTGAAAATCAACTGTCTATATATATATATATATATATATGGCCCGGGACTCTTTTCTCTCTTATTGATTTGTCTATCCTTATGCTTACCACACTGTCTTGTACACTGTAGTTTTTTTACACTGTCTTGAAAACAAGTATGTGTCTCAACTTTGTTCTTCTTAAACATTTCTGTATAAATTTTAGAGATACCTGTCAAATTAAAGCAATATATATTCTGCTGGCATTTGGGGAGAACTGACATTTTAACCATATCATCTTCCAATTCATCTTCCAATTCCAATGGCTTCCAATGGATAGCCATTAATTTAAGTCTGATTTCTCTTGACGGTAATTTATGGTTTTCAGTGTACAGGTCTTACACTTTTTGTTAAATTTATCCTTATATATTTCATGTTTTTGGATGCTGATGAGCAGTCTATGGTTTTATTTTAAATTTCACTCTCCAGTTTTCTTTTCTGTAGAAAACAATTTGTGTTCCAGTAGCTTTTTAACGGAGTCCTTAGGCTTCTCTAATTATTATAGTGTTGTCATTTGCAAATAGTTTTATTTCTTCCATTCCAAATTAAATGTCTTTAAAAATAGTCGTTCATAGTTCTCATCAAATTTAAACATTTTCAGCCATTATTTCTTCCCCAGGCACATTTTAGCCTACCCTCCCCCCCCCCCCCCCCGCCCCCAATTAGGACGTCTTTCTCAAAATTATCTGTTTCCCAAGCAGGCCAGTAGTGCCTCCTGAATCAGGAGCCCAGAGCCCAGATCACGACGGAGGGATGAGTCCTTTCTTCTGGTTGGTGACCTCTCCCACGTGACTCCATACCCTGTGGAGCTACTGGACTCCGACTGTGTGGTCTTTTGGTGGTCGCCCCCTGCACAGGGCCAGGCTTAGTTTCCAGGAGCACAGCCTAACAAACACGTAGCTTCCACAGGCCGAAGCAGAATTTCTTTTCTAAGGGGGGCACCTGGGTGGCTCGGTGGGTTAATCCTCTGCCTTCGGCTCAGGTCCTGATCCCAGGGTCCTGGGATGGAGCCCCGCATCAGGCTCTCTGCTCAACAGGGAGCCTGCTTCTCCCTCTCTCTCTGCCTGCCTCTCTGACTACTTGTGATCTCTCTCTGTCAAATAAATAGAATAAAATTTTTAAAAAAATTCTTTTCTAAGGATCAGCAGAGATCTGAGTCACCAGAATGGTGCTAATACGCTAATTTGGGGGGACTCAAACTGCTTCAGACCCTTAAGGCATTTATTTGGGTGATTTAAGTGTGGGTGATTTATATGGGTGATTTTTAAGTGTGAGACTTGCATCTCATGACAACCCATGACATAGGTTTATAAATTATTTCCAATGAGGAAACTGAGGCAATAGATAAGTTTAGGTGCCCAAGTTCACAAGCTAGTCTTAACTGTGGTGGAACCAGGAGTTTGGGGTTTGAATTTCAGTAATCTGACTCCCGATCCTGTCTTCCCAGCTGTGTGCTTTAAGGGGAAAGAGGAGAGAGCTGTTAGGAGAAAGCATGGGTATTTGAAGGAAGATACAAAAGGAAAGGGGTAGAGTGGAGACCAGTGGGATCCTGCGGAGGAAAGGGTTCTTGTCAGCCCTTATTTGTAGGTTGCCTACATCTGCTCAAACTTTTGTCCTTTGGTATCTTCTCATGTCCTCTTTTCTCCAGCTTCCCTCCAGCATCCAGACACTACGCTGCACTGCAGTCAGTGATGTCTTCAGAACACTGGCTCCGGGGAATCCACGCAAGTGAGGCTGTTCTACCGTAGTCGTCCTGTAACGCCCCGCTGGCCGGTAAAAGTGAAACAGACTGAAGCGGGCGACTCTTCCCCAGAAGGTCTTAACGCGTTCTTAGCGGGGAGATCCCACTACCCGTCCTCCCTTCCACAAATTACCGTCCCAAAGGCTGGGCGGGACCGCTCCAAGTCCAGGTGCGTTCGGTCCGTCCCGACTAAATGCACCAGCCTGGGGCAGGTCGCCAGCGCCCGAGACGTCCCAGCTAGAGACGCCGACAGCTTTCCGTGGGAGCGGAAACCACGCAGCCGCCTCGAGACTGCCCCCGGGCCGGCTCCCAGGCGGGGCAGCCGGATCCCCGCGCCGCGCGCGCTCCCGAGGGCCGGGGGCGGGGCGGCGGGGGCGGCGGCCGGGGGCGCCCGCTCCTCCCCCTGCGGGCGGCCCGGCTGGCTGCGCCGAGCCCCCTGCGCGCGGCACATGGGGCGCCTGACAGAGGCGGCGGCAGCGGGCGGCGGCGCTTCAGCGGCGCGCTCGGCGGGGCCCTCTCCCACTCCCCTTCCCCTGTCTTCCACCTCCCCCGGGTGCACGGCCACCATGGCGTCCAGCGAGGAGGACGGCACCAACGGCGGCGCCTCGGAGCCGGGCGAGGAGAAGGAGGCCACCGGCAAGAGGAGGCGCCTCGGCTTGTTGGCCACTGTCTGGCTCACCTTCTACAACATCGCCATGACCGCGGGGTACGTGCGCAGAGAGGGGCCCTCTCCTCCCTCCACCCCCCTCCCCGCGGTGCTGCCCCCCGACATTCAGCGCTCGGGGCGCCGGCGGGGCTGGGGCCCTCGGGGCTGCGGGGAGGGCGGCGAGCGGGTAAGGCGCTCCGGGTGCGGGCAGCGCGGGGCCGCGGGGTGGGCGCGGCGCGGAGAGGGGGCGCGGGTGGCGGCCGTGGGGGAGGGGCGCGGGCGCCGCCGCGGCCGCGGGTGTTGAATGGAGCGGAGTGGAGCGGGGCCGACGAGTGGGGCGAGCGGGGCGGGCGGGGAGCGGGGGGGTGCCGGGGCCCTGCTCGCCGGGCATTGCCTAATACGGTGCACGGCGTGGCGCGGCGGCTCGGGGCGCGGGCCGGAGGTTAAGTATAGACCTGGGCAGGAATGCGGGGCCGACCCGCGGGGGAGGTGGCTTCGGCGGGGCCGCCCCGGGCGCCGCTGCCTGCCGCTGCTGTTGAAGAAACGCCTAGTGCCGCGGCCCCGGAGCCGGAGCTGTCCGGCCGTGGCCCCCGCGGTGCACTTCCTCGTGCTGCAGATCGCTGGGCAGAGTTCGGAACTGTTAATGTCACCACGAGTTTTGGCTTTTGATTTTTTTTTTTTTTTCTTGAGCCCCAGAGCTTCTTACTTGGGACGATATTTTACAAACCCTGCTGTATCAGAGCATGGCACTCGTGTCCAGCATCTTTACCGCCCCGTGCTTCGTGACTGATATCCCGTACTTTTATTTGACTTTGAGTATGACTTAGAAAAATAAGGTTACACAGTGACTGTCGCTCTTCAGAGAGACGTCAAAATGAATTGTGTGTCGACGGCTTTTCAAGACCAGTTGGGAAATTGCTCTTCTGTTTCTAAATTGCATTGTCATTTTGAAAAGCTACTTGTTCATTATCACATGAGGTATTATTAATCTATATAAATGTAGGGGATCTTTTAATATCTTAAACTTACTCCAGGACTTATAGAAAAGAATAAATGGTTTGACCCAGTACTGAATACTTATTGTGTGTTTAGTGTAATCCTGAATACCAAATACAGTTCGCAAAAAATACATTTATTGAGGATTTGCTATGTGTCAGGTAATGTGTTGATTACTTTAGATGTACTATTTCATTTTTGGTTCTTTTCCCTCCTGGGAGGGGTACATGATGTCACATTTGAGGGATTAGGAAACTGAGGCGCAAACAGGTTATTTGCTCAAGATCATTCAACCAGCAGGTGTCAGCCTTGGATTTCAGCCTAGACAGTCTGACTCCAGAGACGTGCTGCTGCTTTTTACGCTTTACTGAATTTTATAATCTCGAAGAAGAAAAGTAATATATTTGGAACAACTGGAGAACAATCAAGTACCCACCTTGGGCTGCTGTCTTTAGCCACAGTGAAAACTGAAAGAATTTTCTCTCCTGTGATAGTCTTACCCAGTTTTTGGAACATTTTTGGAATACCTGCTGTTTGTTAACTGGTTTGCTGTCCCTTTGCTTTCCAGTCCACTCTCCCTTTTGAAAACCAGGTTAACCTTTTAAAAGTGAAAATCAATGCATAACTCTAGTTTAAAGCCTTCGGTGACTCCCTATTACCTCCACTGTAATCTAAGGGATTTAGGCTGTTGGTCATTCAAGGGCCTTTGTAATAAACTCCCTAATTCTCCTTACACGTCTTTTGTATTTGAAATCAACTGTAACTCATAATGCGGGCAAGGCACCATGCATTTTTATTTTCATGCCTCTTTCTCCGTTCTTGCTCAGGACTTTCACTCTTTGTGTGATATCCTTCTTGTTCCTCATATGACTTCTTAATCAAGCCATCTTCTTTGAAGCTTTCTAGTTCTTCTGCCCCATCTGGAGCAGAATTTGTATTCTCACACTTCATTCCTATCTTTCCTACCTGCCCAGCAAATTACCGGGTATCTGAAACTTATCTATCTCCCTGCCTATATTGGGAAGGTCTCTTGTCATTTTCACCTCTGTTTAAAAGCAGAGGTGACCAAAATGGAGTAATCCATATAACTCTTTGGAGGCCTTTAGAGGCTTTAAGATTTGAAAAAGATGGGACACCTGGGTGGCTCAGTGGGTTAAGCCACTGCCTTTGGCTCAGGTCATGATCTCAGGGTCCTGGGATCTAGTCCCGCATTGAGCTCCTTGCTCTGCAGGGAGCCTGCCTCTCTCTCCGCCTCTGCCTGCTTGTGTGCTTTCTCTCTTTCTCCTTCTGACAAATAAATAAATAAATAAATAAAATCTTAAAAAAAAAAAGATTTGAAAAGGAATAGGATTGAAATATGTGGACAGTAGATATTTCGAGTGAATTCAAGTGAATATTTCGAGTAAATTCTAGCAATAGGCATGAGATACAAGAAAGCCCGGTATATTTTCTTGATCTAATTGGAGGGTGGTGTTGGAGAACAGATGTAAGTAAGGTTGTAGTGTGGAAAGTGGTAGGTGAACCAAGGTATACATTAATTAGTATGGATAGCGGAGGGTTAGCTGAGGTTCTTTTTGTCCATTTAACTTATTGTTTTTCTCTTTTAGCAGAACTTTGAAGTATATTAAGCTTTTGTAATAGTTTTGAAAACAATAAAATAATAGATAAGTATTTACATAGATGTAAAAAAAGAACTTGCTTAATTTTATAAGCTTAGCATGACATTTTGTTTTTTATCTTTTATGTGAATATCTTCATTCAGATAGCATTTATCCCCATTATGCTATTATTCCTCTGGCCTGCTTTATTTTTGTCATTGCACTTATTGCCTTATAACTGTACAATGTATTTTACTAATTCATATTGTTGCTTATTGTCTGTCATGTCCCTCATTCGAGTGTAAGATCCTAAATGCATCTTAAAGAGGATTGCAGCTAGGGTATCTGTTCTATTATATATTCTATTTTCACCTAATAATCTACCAAATATTTCTGCATAGTTTTCATAAATATATTCTTTCGTGGCTACATAAGAGTGTATAGAGTTAATGTACAATAATGGATTAACTCATTCCCCTAATGACATTTTGCTTTTATTTGTTTCTGTTGAATAGTTACTTAGGATGAATTCCCAGGAGTAGGATTACACCTTTAAAAGATGTGAGGATTTTTGTGGTACTTGTTCATAATAGGTATGTGACCAGAGAAGTAGTTCTCCCTCCATGTCTCTCTCTCTCTTGGTAGTGGTGGTGTTGCTGTTGTTTCTTTTCAGGACTTTTGAACCCGTATGTGTCAAATGCATTGTCTTATGTCTTATAAGATAAATATTTTAGGCTCCGTCCTTGAAGAAGTGTAACCAGGGACATTTATATATTGCAATAAAAGACAGAGTGCGTGCGTGCTTGACAGAGGTGATAGGTCAGACAGGTAGGGGGAGTCAGAGAAAGCTCCGTGGTGATCATAGCATTTCAACAGAGCTTTGAAGGATGAGTAGGATTTGATAGGCAGGGATGAGAAAACAGTGTGAGTTAGGGTACAGAGATAAGGCATTCCTAGACATGTTGTTGAGGCAGTAGCAAGTGGGCCTGAAGTGTAGGGGGGAGATGATGCTGGAGGAGGAGCATGGACCACTCTGCACAGGGCCTTAAGTGCCTTGCTAACATGTTTGGATTTTAATCTGTATAGAGTACAGTAAGGCTTGTTAAAGTCTATGCTTCACCCCTTTTTTGCTGAGTAGCCTCAGATAAGTTACTGAAACACTCTGACCCTGAGTTTTCTTATCTGTTAATTGGAACAACACACTGCTTTGCTAGATTATTACAAAGAATAAAAAGATCATGGATATGAAGTGATCAGCAGGGTGATTGACACCAAGAGAGAAGCTATTGAAGATATTTTCAGAGTATACATTGTGTGAGTTATTAGAACACCAAACTCAAGGGGCTGGCATATACATTTCCCAGCCTGTGAGGAACAGACATATATTTTATCCCTGAGGAGGGTAGATCCCATGTATGGACTCATTTATCCAACTTGCTTATCCGTTCATCTGTTGGGGGACATTTTGGTTCTTCCAGTTTGGAGCTATGACAAAGCTATGAGTATTCAGGTACAAGTCTTTGGACTTAGACTTCATTTTTCCGAGGTGAATGTCTGTGAGTGGAATGGCTGGGTCATACGGTAGTCGCATTCTTGATTTAAGAAACTATCCAGACTTTTCCAGAATGATTGTACCATTTTATCCCTGTGGGCAATGAATGAGAGCAGCTGTACATCGTCACCAACACTTGGTATGGTCAGTGCTTGTAGTTTTAGATGTTCTAATAGGTGTGTTATGTTATCTCATTGTGATTTTATTTTGCATTTCCCTAGTGACTAACGACACTGAACATCTTTCCATGCATTTATTTACCAATTGTGTATCTTTTTTGGTAGAGCATCTGTTCATATCTTTCACCTTTTTTTTAAATGAGGTTGTTTGATTTTTCTTTTACTGAGTTCTGAGAGTTTTTTTTAAAAATATAGTATGCATATAGGTCTTTACCAGATATGTGATTTATAAATATTTTCTCCTAGTTATGGCTTGGTTTTAGTTTCATCACAGTGTCTCTCAAAGAGAAGGTCTTACTCTTCATGAAGTCCAAAAAACCAGATTTTTTTCTTTCATGAACCTTTCAGCTTAACTGAAAAAAAACGTTTTTTTCTTTCATGAACCTTTCAGCTTAACTCCACTGGCACAAGTGTCTATGTGCAGTACATTGAAACACATATTGGCTGCTAACAAAGTTTCAGTTTAGTCTAGGAAAGGAAGCTTGGGGGTGTCAATGAACAGTGTATGAAGGTATGGATGGTATGAATGTGAGAGGCCATCTCTGGGCGAGCCTCCACATGGTTACTTTATCGGACATGTCAAGAAGAAATGGTAACGTTAGAATATCAACATTATTCAGTAACTGCTGAAATAATGGCTCTGGGCAATGATCAGCAGTAAGCTAACACTGCAAACAAAAGGGACGATTAGAAATTACATGCTCTTCAGGGAAGCACACAACATAACTTAGGAATTAGCTTCAAATGTGAATCTGTCTGATCAAGGATGTGGAACTAACTGTCAACTTCACAGGAAATATGGGGGACAGAAGAACATAATAAGTGACATGTGGGTAACTTTGCAGGACAAACCACTCAGTGTCATCAACAAAGAAAAAAGAGAGGGAAAGAGAGATGAATGGAGAGAGGGAGGGAGGGGAAACCTATAGATTAAGAGTTATGAAAGACATAGCAACTAGTTACAACATATAAACTTTATTTCAATCATGATTTTTAAAAATTATGAGACAATTGAGGAAATTTTTATCCTGACTATGTTTTGTGATCTAAGATTTTTTACCTGGGATGGTGGTATTATGGTAAGGTCTATTAAAAGCAATCCTCTTATTAGGAATCAAACTATAGAATGTATGAGATTTCCTTCAAGATTATGAGGGGAGGGGATGGTGAGGAAAGAACTGACTTTGGAAGCTATAGGATTGTCCGTAAGATGATAATGCTTGAAGCTGGGCAGTGGGCTCTGGAGGTTCCGTATGCCATTCTCTGTATCATTGTGTCTGTGCGAAGTTGTTCATAATTCATATCTAAAAAGAAATATTGGAACAAAACCAGAAGATACAAATGTAGATAACCAAGTTCTTTATGGAGCTGGTTGTCTCCAAGAAACCTCAGGGGGAAAAGAAGCCCCCGAAACAGCCAGAGGAAAGAACTCCTCCTTCCATAAGATTTTTCAGAGTCATCATGGCGTAATGCCATGGCAAGCAGACCCTGTGTTTAGTGAGTTATGGCTCATACCTCCTGGTACAGCACTGCATTGTTTTCTCTACTTACTAATTTAATAGTTCCTTGAGACAAGAACTAAGTCTTATTTATTTCTAATTTCCCAACACTCCCTGGCTTAGCAATAAATGTTGAACATGGAGATGAATGAATAAAGAAATGAATTAAGCTAACAAGCAAACAATCTTTGACATATAAAGCACATGTTTATATATTTTCCAAAGAAAGTACTTTCTCAAGGACTGAGCATATCTCTCTGGGTTCATATTTGGGTAATCAGTTGCTCTGGCCTATTTTTTAAAAACAGTTGCAGAAGCTCTACTTGCTTTTGCATTTTTAGAAAAAGGATAATTACTAAACCAATGAATGTAGAAAGTGCAAAGTTAGTTAAATGTAGGGCCCCTATGGAAAGACTTTGTCATCCCATTGCGATGGTGGACTTAGTGAACACTCATTAGTCTAGATTAGCTCCTGGCCACAGTGACTGAAAAACAGATGAGAAGTTAGGATAGATGGCTCTGCGGTCCTTCTAACACTACCGGGAGTGTTAATTTCTTTTATTTTCGAACAAGTTAATAATTGGTATGATCTTTCACTATACTAGGTGGTACAACACTACCACCTATAGGAAGGACAACAGTAAAATTTGTTACCACGTTATAATACGTGGATTTTTATATCTTGCTATTTAAAAATATAGAAAAGTTGCCATCTAAATGAATCCTTTGATGAATTCTTTGGTAGGGTAATAATGAGCTCTCAAAGTGATCTTTTTTAAAAGTCTGGTTTGGATTTTTCTTAAAAAAGACAAGTGTATGAAAATGTTGATTTAACTATCTTGATATGCTTTTTTTTTTTATCATTAGTATGGGGACTTAAAATTGAAGACGGTAAAATCGTAACATTTTAAGGAAGACATCTAAAATGTCACCCAGATTAGCCCAGTACAGAATTCAGTGTTGGCCTGTATATGGGATGAAGCCATTGTTTGGACCACATATGGGATGAAGCTGTCAGTTGAATCCAGTAAAGCCAGGGTATTGTGGAGCGAAAATAGCATGGGGGGTTGGGAGATGTCACAGGACTTATTTCTACCTAGACTGTTGACTTTAAGACTTAGGATAAATCTTGATGTCTCTGCACGGTGACTGTCTCATCTATAACAGTGACCCTCAGACCTTTTTGATAGCACACTACTATTGGTTAAAAATATTTGAGCACAATTCTCTTGATAACTTTGAAGATTTACCTGTAATTCAAATATAGTGAATAGTGTGATTAATAATATCCCAGGGCACACCTACATGTGTGTAGCCAAACCAGTACAGCATCGTGGTTCAAGAACATAGACTCTGAGCTCATTGGTGGGTTTACATCTCAGCTGTCTGGCTCTGTGACCTCTTCTGCCTGTTTCCTCAGCAGTGAAATAGGATAATAGCCGTCCCTACCTCACAGGGATTTTGTGAGCATGAAATATTAATATGCTAAATGTGCATTTGGAACATTGAAAGCGTTCTGAAAGTACACGCGTTATTATCGCTGTTGTTGGTATCATTAACATTTCCATCTTTGGAAGGTCTTGCTGACAATTTCAGATTTTACCTGACTTCTTACCACCCCTCATAGGAACGTCCTTGCTTTCCCCCTCATTGTGTGCTGAGGAGGAGTGGAAGTGCCCAGAAGAGAAGCTCTAGCCTCCGTCTTCTCTTGACCTTGTTGACCATGTTCATCATATTTCATCTGTAGCTCGTTTGTGGGAAAACTCTAAACTGTCCATTTTATGAGGGTTCTTTAATTAAAAAGTTAAAACTGTGTAATGGTGTTATCATTCATAAATCCATGTAACTAGATGTTTTGAAGCCCACTGAATTAAAAAAGCCTAGAGTAGCTACTCATTTCCATGGGTGTGTTACTAAGGATTTTAAGAAGTTACAGATGGCATAACTTTTTGAAACTTGAAAGTGCTCTTGTAATTGTGAAGGAAACTAGAAAAAAAAATGAACTCTCATTAGTGTCTCTGGCAGATTGAGTGTAGGGTGAGAAAGCCAGTCTCCATAGGCGTACCTTGCGTGTGAAATGCTGGTCGTCACAGCACAGAACCTCTTTGTCGTGTAGAAGTAGAAGTTGAAAAGGAAAGGCATATGCATTTTGTCCTTTTTGTAAAGCAAACTCTTTGAAAGTAGGCCCATATCTGACCTATATGTATGCCCTTCTGTGGCACAATGGTTGTTATTGTTTAGTGCAAATTCTAAAGAAAAGAATTACTATGAAATATTTTTACTTACACTTACATGTAAATATATACCATATATTTGTCTAAGTACATACTTACACACTCACAGCTTTTTACCTTAAGAAATATTTGTATAATTATGAAATACTTTCTAATAACCTCATTTGGGGTACATCATTTCTTCAGTCAGTCTGCTGAAACCAAACATGGAACAGACATCGTTTGACATTTGAATCTAGTTGATCTCCGATATGTTCTCTTTATCCCCTTGAAGAGTCAATGTAAAAACAATGCCATTTCTTCCTGTAGGTTTTGTTAAATAGAATAATGAACTGAGAACATAATAAAACAACATATGATTATATAAATTATGCCATTTCTTTTCAGGAAGATCATTGGTATTCATTTTGATAGAACTTTATAAAATACCTTTCTTTCTTTTAGGTGGTTGGTTTTAGCTATTGCCATGGTACGTTTCTATATGGAAAAAGGAACACACAAAGGTTTATATAAAAGTATTCAGAAGACACTTAAATTTTTCCAGACATTTGCCTTGCTCGAGGTAAGTTTTCAATGATGCTGTTTTCTATTGTTGTAATATTTATTTGGAAAAATTATTTGCTGAACAAAATCAGTCTTATTTTGCCAATGACATCCACCTATGGATTTGTAGAAAACCGGTGTTCACAGGGGTTTATTTTATGTTGCATGTTATTGACTTGTGATTTTTTCTTTATTTACTTACAGATAGTCCACTGTTTAATTGGTAAGTTTCTGATTTAATTTTTATTGTCGGTGTGAATTGCCTTTAGGGAAATGGTTGACTTATTTTTCTCTTTAAGGAATTGTACCTACTTCTGTGATTGTGGCTGGGGTCCAAGTGAGTTCAAGAATCTTCATGGTGTGGCTCATTACTCACAGTATAAAACCAGTAAGTGACACTAACGTGTTCTCTTCACAAGCCTTCAGGAAAGTTTTTTTTATTAATAGGAATCTAAGATACTAACATCGCTATATTGCAGGGAGCAGAACCACTAGACAAAAAAAGGGCTGGGTTTGGATCTAAGTGTGATTGTACATTGACTTAGTGCATTAGTAGAATGACCTTGAAACACAAGCAAACTAAATATTTATATCCATAATCTATTCTCCTCTGATGTTTCCCAGTTTTTAAAGTGAATACTCATATTCTGTCAAATAGTTAACTGAAAATTTTCTATTGATGTGTATTCTCTTTGATTATGTATTGAAGTTGCCACAATAAACAGTGTATTTTTCCTCATTAACCATGGAGTGTTGTAGCAACAGGCATAAAAAGCAAATAGAGTTCTGTAGATCTGAGCAAATGGAAAGACTAAATGAAAAGTTGGAAGGGCTGGGGAACTTAGGGAAATTAGCATATTATTTATTGAGGCATGACAGGAGACAGACCTGAATCTAATTAATGGCCTAAACTCTTCTAGACAAACAAACACCATGCTCACTATGTCAAGACACTGGGCCTTTTAAACCCGTGACAGAAACATTTCCCAGATGGGCCCTTCTGACCTTCTGACAGCCTTCGGCATCTCCTGTCTACTTGAGGACAGATCTCTGGCCTCCTTTCCATTCCTGAGATGCCTTTCTTGTCCCTCGTCTGCTTGAAATGATACCTTAACTCCCTTCCCTTGTCTGTGAGACATACTGGCCTCTGTCCACGCAGGGACAGATCACTGCTCTTCCGCTCTCCCACCACTCTGCACGGTAGCCTCTCCGGACCAGTGTCTTTCACTCAACTCTCTCAGTGCATCTGGCCCCTCACGGCTGACCGCCGTGCCCTGAGCTGTGAGTGTGTGCCACGCAGAGAGCCAGACTTTGTGTTCAGATTGCCACGTAGTTTAAAAGCAGGCAGTCCCCATAAACAGAATAAAAGAAAGTCTGTTCCAGACAGTGAGCAAATATAATAGCTGGGCCGGGACTGCAAAAAGTCTGAAGACTGAGGAAGAAGAAAGACAAGACAGGGTGGGCCGGCATCCACTGTGGAAAGAAGTGAGAGAGGATCTAATGGGTTGCTAGCCCCCAAGAGAAAAAAGACCCATCTGCTCTTTTTTTAATCCTCGAAAGGATCTCTGTATTAGTATTACTATTTAGTTTTTTCCAACAATAGTTTCCCACTGGTACCTTTCTACCCCTCTTTAACTAACTCAGCCAACATTTATTGAGTGCCTTCTGTACACTTGACACTGTGCTTGTGTCTGGCTTTACAAGAGTGGATAGGGCCATTTCAGCTCTTTGCGTACTGGTTGTTGGGAAGTGGGTGCTGGTCATACAGACGTTGACTCCTTCAGCAAATACTGATCGCACAACTCTTCTAGCCTGAGGCTATGCTAGGGATCTGGCGGTTAATGATACGAATATGGTCGCTTCCTTGTGGATCCTGTAAGTGGGAGCAGCGGTAAACAAGTAGTTACATAAGTACAGTTGACCTTGAACAACCTGCATTTGAACTGCACGTGTTCATTCATACTCAGAATTTTTTCTTTTTATAATTTTTTTCCTGATAATTAGAATACTATAAGTATTTTCTCTTACGATATTGTAAATGACATTTTCTTTTCTCTAGCTTGCTTTATTATAAGAATGCCATATATAATACATAGAACACACAAGATATGTGTTATTCAGATGTTTATAGGTTATCGATAAGGCTTCTGGTCAACAGTAGACTATTAGTTGTTGAGTTTTGGGGAGTTAAAACTTAAAATTTAAATACAGGCTTTTTGGCTATGCAGCAGGGATTGGTGCCCCAACCCCCACATTCTTCATGGTCAACTGTAATTGTTTCATTATGTTAGTGTTAGTGCTTTGAAATAAGAGACGAATACATATTACAGTGTACCTGGGGACTTAGCCTGACTGAGGGAGGTAAGGAGTGTGTAAGGAGAGCACTGATAGATACCCAAGAGTCAGGCAGACAGACTTTCATACAAACTGGCAGGTGTTACAGTACAGATATGATCAAGGAAAGTGAGCAAATTACAGCTCAGGACGAAAGGAAGAGTTTGGGGAAAGTTGTCTAGAGGGCGTAATGCTTTAGCTGGGTCTTAAAGGGTGAGAAAGGATTTTCCATGGGAACTAAAAAGGGAGTAAGTAGCATTATAATTGGAGGGAATGGCATGTGTTAAGATATAAACGTTCAGAGCATGTTATGGAAATAATAGTAAGTTGGTGTCACCAGGGAGAGCTGGTAGTGGGAGGCTGAGAGATTGCAGATGAAGTTGGGAGATTCCAGAGCTCAGATTGTAGAGAACCCTGACTGTGATCCTCTTGTCCTGTTAAGGAATGGGGAGCCAAAGAAGCTTTTAAATCTCAGGATCATTGCTTCCAAATGTGTTTTGGTTTTGCGTTGAGAGAAGACTTCCATCCATGAGGAGAGTAAGAGTGGAGAGGCTATTTAGGAAGCTGTTAGAGTAGTCTGGATGGAGAAGATGGTGAGGCTCCGAATGCAAATGGTGGTCATAGGACAAAAGAGGAGTGGACAGATGCAGTAGCTAGTACTGCAGTTGGCTGGGTACCATCAGACGACCATAGAAAGCAGACTGTCTAATGGTTCCCATGCTGGTTTTGAGGGGGTGATGTTGTCACAGGATGGTTGAGTTAGCAGCCAGAGCGAAGGCTAAGAAAGAGAAAGCAGTAGAAATTTGACCATTCCTGTGTCTAGGACATATTTGTGTGTTTTCATGAATTACGTAGTGGTGACTCTGTTTTTCTGTCTTGCCTCTGTCTACCCCTGAAATTCAAAGACACATAGTAAAAAATGAGTATATCTTCATGGAGAAAAATGTTCAAGGTTAAACCACACTGTGGATTTCTCTGTGATTCTGCAGATCCAGAATGAGGAGAGCGTGGTGCTTTTTCTGGTCGCGTGGACTGTGACAGAGATCACTCGCTATTCCTTCTACACGTTCAGTCTTCTCGACCACTTGCCATACTTCATTAAATGGGCCAGGTGGCGTCTTGCAGTTTAGTTTCTCACTAGTGCATGTGTGTTTTGTGTGCTGAGCTAACACTAGGGAAGGAAAATTTGTCTTAGCCCATGATGCCAGGATGCTGTTTTCTTAGCTACTAGCAGTGTTGTAACTTCAATTCTAAAGGCTTAATTTAGTGATCAGAGAAAAATCATATTAATATGTATTTTGAGTAGAATTAGTGCCAGACAAGTTGTGTCAATATCCTCACATAACCTGAATTGGTCACTCATTTTTCTTTGAAAGCAAAACGTACATTTTTTTAAAATTATATTAGTTAAACTCTGTGCCAAAAATTTGGCATTTTTTGCATGATTTAAATTATTTTGATAAATAATAAGTATAATATAATTATCAATATCAATATATATCAATATATCAGTATCAATATATATATCAATATATATCAATTATCAATATAATTATTGATAAAATATAATTAATGATAAAATAATTGAATTATTTTGATAATTAGTATCTACAATCCTTTTTCATTACCCATATATTATACTTGTTGAAATATAATGGACTATAGAATATATTAAAAGATCCAAAATGAAGGGGAAAAAGACCTTTTGAACTGCTTATAATCCTCCTCCATGAAGATAATCACTGTTAATTATATTTATACTCAGACTTTTTTTTATATGCCTTTGCTCCTTTTTAGACATTTGTGGCTTATCATTTTGTTTATTGAACTGCTTCAGAATTATAATTTTTTTTTTAAGATTTTATTTATTTATTTGACAGAGAGAGATCACAAGTAGATGGAGAGGCAGGCAGAGAGAGAGAGGGAAGCAGGCTCCCTGCTGAGCAGAGAGCCCGATGTGGGACTCGATCCCAGGACCCTGAGATCATGACCTGAGCCGAAGGCAGCGGCTTAACCCACTGAGCCACCCAGGCGCCCCAGAATTATAATTTAAGCTTAAACCTATTGTCTCTCATAAGGAGGCTGCGCTCCCATTTCTATGTTAGGTTGGTTTTATTCTTACCATAACCGAGCATCTTTTCACTTTGAGCGATTGGGCTTTTCACATGGTTGGCAGTTTGCCGTGTTGCTGGACTAATCCTAGAATGAATCTCAGTGCGCCTTGAATCTTGCGTGATGGCCTCAGTCTTCCGGACCTCCAGCACCTTTGAAAATACTAACTCCTACGACAGTCTCTTCACTTGCTGCATTTGTAGAACTTATTTGAGAAAGATAATAGTCTTTAATGTTTCGTCTGTCTGCCTTTCGGAATGCACCATGCATGTATTGACTTTCTGGAGAAGTTGAAAACATGCTTAAATTTGCTGTTTAGAAATCCTTTGTCAATTGAACTAATGTTAAACCAAGTACTCTAAGACCTTTCAACTTTGAAATGCACCTGTTAGCATAACACGTGTCAGTTAATCATAATCACGAGTAATATTTCATGTTAAAAACCTCAAAAGACTCCAACCATCTATATATATTTGTCAGCCTTATTAAAAACTTAAAATAACATCTGTATTTATGTTCAAATGTTGAGGTTGTCATTCTCAAATAAAACTTCACAGTAAGAATGGGTTCTTATTTATATATAGCTGGCCTACTGTGATGGTTTGAATATACTTCCATTCTACTTATGTGTAAGAAGTGTTCCTAGAAAAGCCCACTGAACAGGCACTTGTATGTTGTTATGTTTGATGTTAATTTCCATTTTAATTTCAAAAATGCATCCCCTTCAAAAAATGTTTAGGTAACAATTAAGAACCTTTAACGAGGAATTCTTTTTCTGAATAGGTAGTTAAATTTCTCATGCTGCCATCAAAACTTACAGAGTGGGTGACATGCAATCTTTCTAAAGTACAAAGCCAGTAAATTATATCATTTGCTATCATTGCATTAAAAATAATCAGTGGCTGAAGGTTTCAAACTACTTTAGTCTAGGAGTGATACGCTTTTTTCTGTTTAAGAACAATGCTTCCAGAAAAATCACTGGAGAGTCACATAAAGTTTAAAAACTCCATAAATAAGTTTGGATGTTTTACTCGAAAAGGGATATAAAATGTTCAGTTATCTGATTTTTTAATTGAGTTAGGAAATTAAGATTGGAAAAGAGTGATTTAAATAATACACGAATAACTATACTACTAGTAGTAAGAAAGCAGATGATCTACCCATGGCAAGGAGGAGATAAACAGGTACAATAAAAGGATCATTGGTCTTTCCATTCGCCACTGAATCTATTTTGGCAAATGATTCTGTTCCCACACCATGTCTTACCCGTGTATATCCTTGACATACAGGAATAAGGTGATTTTTAAGTTGTCTCCAAGTTTCTGCTGTACTGATAAATTTAACATTTCTTTACAAATATCTTAATGCCAACAAAATGATGAAATAAAATACGGATTAATTGATTTCTGTCTTTTTCTACCAACAATTTAACCTTTATTTTGGTAACTGCCTTTGAGAGAAATGATTTTCTTCAGTGGAGAAATGTTGCTACCTTGGATCCTTGAAGTTGTTCTTGCTGGAGGCCCACAGAGACTCATAGAGCCTTGCCCTCACATAGGCATGAGTAATGGCTGGCCTACTGTGTGTTAGAGACCTTGCCACAGCCCAAATGAACAAACTGTGATTTTGGATTTTGAATAGAACTTTCTTAGCTATCTTAAGCAAACTGTTCCTTTAATGTGGGAATTTTGGAAACAGTTTCTCTTACCTGTTCTGTTAAGAGAACAGTTTTAGATAATATATTCATTAGTAGTTGCTGATACTTTAGTATTATTTATATATTAGATATACCAAATATATGAATATGTATAAATATATATTTAGTAGTATTATGTCAGTTTTCTGAAATAGTAATTAACTGTCTTTTAATTAGTAACCACAAAGGGATTTCCAAATGCTTCCAAGAACCACTTTGGTAATTTCGAGATTTAGATATAAAATTAGGATCATAACTGGTCTTTTTTTTTTTTTAAGATTTTATTTATTTGACAGAGACAGTGAGAGAGCATAAGCAGGCAGAGCAGCAGAGGGAGAGGGAGAAACAGGCTTTCTACTGAGCAGGGAGCCTGATGCGGGGCTGGATCCCAGGACCCCGGGATCATGATCTGAGCCAAAGGCAGTTGCTTAACCAACTGAGCCACCCAGACATAACTGGTCTTTTAAAGCACAGCACTTGATCAATAAATGACTAGCTGAAGGGGGAAAAAAAAACAAAAAACAACATTCAGTTTGATTCCAGGTGTCAAAGAAGTTACCCTTACAGTGTCTTATAATACTTATAGGTGCTTTATAATGTATTATTTACAACACTTATGTCCTTTCCAATATAAAACCACACACATATACATTGTTAACACATATACCATTATTTCAGTACTGTAAAGTAAGTTGACTTCTTATTTTATTAAGATTTTGCCATCTAAAATGGAAACTGCTATGAGAAGAAAGGAGGATAATTAAAACAATAAACAAGTGATTAAGGTGCCTGGGTGGTTCAGTTCATTAAGCAGCTTAACCATCTTAACCCAGATCCCAGGGTTCTGGGATCAAGCCCTGCACTGGGCTCCCTGCTCAGCAGAGAGCCTGCTTCTCCCTCTCCCTCGGCCTACTGCTCTGCCTACTTGTACTCTCCATCTTTGTGTCAAATAAATAAAACCTTTAAAAACAAAAACAAACAAATGATTAAAATAGAAAAAAATTAACCTGTGAGGGGCACCGTAAATATGTGTATTTTTAAGTTTAAAGACAGTAGTAGCAAAAGAACGATAATGTCAAATCCAGTCATTATTTTAGAAAAATAATTCTCTGGGATCTGTCTTTCTCCAGATATAATTTTTTTATCATCTTATATCCCGTTGGAGTTGTTGGTGAACTTCTTACAATATATGCTGCCTTACCATACGTGAAGAAGACAGGAATGTTTTCAATAAGACTTCCGAATAAATACAATGTCTCTTTTGACTACTACTATTTCCTTCTTATAACCATGGCCTCATATATACCATGTAAGTATATGGTCATTAGTACTTTGATTTAGCATAAGCAGTGAGTATTTTTGTAAAGTATGATCGCTAGTTTAATAAGCAAGGAGACGTGATGGCTTACAAATACATCAAAACCTCTGCTCAACCCCACGTTTATTCATAATTTTAAATAATGGAAGAGTTGAGCGAGTCAAAAAGGACTCTTAAAGTTACAAGGAAAAAGGTAAGTAAATCAATACAGAGATGATTGCTTTCTCAGAATCATTTAAAGAGAAGCTGAATTACCTTTTTTTTTTTTAAAGAAAAGATAGAGCACACATCAGTGAATTGTTGGCCAGCATTTAGAAACATTTGTCTGAATATAAACATATAGTCCCAGAAAATGTCAGGTCATTTCTGTCTAATCCTTGAGCATACACTTGGAAAAGTTATTTAGTCTTGTGTGTATGTTGCTCTATATACCAGAACATAAGGAAGCCGCTTTTCTTAAGACATTTTGAACTACTCAGCCTTTTCACTAACGTCTCATCACCTTTCAGTAGTTGCCATGAATTGGTGAAGCTCTACTCTCTTCACTTAAATGCCAATAGTGGTTGGTTTTTAGGTCAAATTTTTGATAGTCACTTGCAGGGAACAGGAACGTTTGTGAGGGGCATGGATGAAGCTGGGTTGTGTGGGCTTAGACACCCACATATGTCCATGAGATGCCCTCATGGTACAGGACAGCGGATGGACCCGAGAGAAGGGGGCCAGGCAGTTTTCCTTGCGCCAGAACATTCTGGAACAGCGTCCCAGGTCATTATGAAGATATCTTTATCAGGATACTTAACTTTTAACTTTGGTAAAGAATCCTCAGCATTACAGGCATACCCCAGAGATACTGCAGGTTCAGTTCCGACAACTAAAGCTAACAGTGTAATAAAGTGAGTCCAACCATGGGTTTGTTTTTTTTTTTTCCAGTGCATATAAAAATTATGTTTACATTATACTGTGGTCTCTTAAATTTGTAATAGCATCACTCTGCACACCTTAATTAAAAAACACTTTATTGCTAATAAATGCTCGCCATCATCAGAGCTTTCAGCGAGTCAGTACCACTCATATGACGAGTACAATAATAATAATGAAAAAGGTTGCAATATCCTGAGAATGTAACCCAAAATGTAACACAGATACACGAAGTGAGCACCTGCTGTTGGAAAAACGGGGACAGGAAACTTGTTCTGGGCAGGGTGACCACAAACCTTCAATTTGTAAAGATCGCCATCGAAAGAGGCGAGCCTGGAAACCCCGGAGGCCTGCGGGAGGCCTGCAGAGGGCGGGATACCGGGTGCCGTGTGCGACCTACTGTGTGCGGCCTCTGCGCATGCGCTCTCAGCCTGAGCTCTGACAGCGCGGGGGACAGGAGGCTGCGGGGACAGATGCTGTTCTTGCCCTCAGACTGCCCACGTGGGGGGAGGTTTCTAGTATAAATAATTGTCAACAGCATCCTCCTTTGTTTTCTTTTTTCCATCAGTGTTTCCACAACTCTATTTTCATATGTTACGCCAAAGAAGAAAGGTGCTTCACGGAGAGGTGATTGTAGAAAAGGATGACTAAACCATGCCCCCGAACAAGGTGCTTTTTCCAGAATAACCAGGATTACTTGAGTCCAAGTTTTAATAACAAGAATAAACAACTTTATGAAATACTACAGATTGTATGATTTCTTAGACTATAACGTGAGATGCGGTTTTTGCCAATATTTGTCTTCACATTTTCTGTAAGAACTATGCAATATTTATTACCAACTCCTGGGGAGGTGATGATCCTTAGGAAAATAATTGGGTGTATTACCTGGAGGGGGAAAAACCTTTTTAAAAAAAGTTTCACTAATTTTTTGTTTTTGCAGCATATGCTCCAAGGTTTTTAAATCAATATTTACAAATTAGTTTAATGATTTCACATTATGGTACTTGCTGGTGGTATTTATGTGATATTTATAAATGAAAGTAAATGCAGAATTATAATAACATGTTAATAATGTATTGGTATTTCGTGAACCCAAGATCTGTTTCTTACAAGTTATAAGGCCGTTGATTAATAGTTATTTTGGGACGCATGGACATAATTTGTTTTGATAGGACTTTTGATAGAGATAAAGCAGGTGTATAACAAGAATATTCAAGTAGATATCACAATTGGAAAATCTTTGGATAAATATTTAGGCTGTTAAAATTACATGTACTGCTAAGCAAAGTTATTTTTATTTGCATTAACCTTCAAGGACAACCTTTTCAACTATAAGGATCTTAAGGGATTAGAAAGAATAAGTGTATACTTTGTCTCACTTGTGAAAAAAGAATAACATTGGGTTTGATTATAATGTTATAGTCAGAATTCTGGCTGAGAAAGATTTCTCTATACCTGGAATCATCTAGTAAAAATCATGTTTTGATAATCCCTTGTGGGACTTAGATAATGAAAAGTTTGGCATATGACATAACAGACTCATTTTATTCTGAATTACATTGAATTTCAAGCAAGAAGTCTTATAATAAACCTCTCGTCCATGTGTTTAGCAGACAGTAGATAGACCATGTATTTAGTAGATAGTAGATAGATAGACTGATACTTTAATACTGCTTTTAATTCCTAAGGAAGCCCTTTAAATTTTTTCCCCTTACATTAAGGTATGCTGCTTTACTGACCCAGTTTAGAGAGAATATTAGATGTATAACTTTAAAAGAAAAGGGTTTTTTTTTTTGTTTGTTTATGGTTTTGTTTTGTTTTGCCTATTGCAGATATGGAGGTGGAATTTTGGCTTTCAGTATTCTGTACTGTTTGTGCTTGCAGTCATCATGTAACATTACACTTTTCCAAACTGTTTGTTTTGTGGTACCACCTTCTCAATTTTCTTCATATGAAGATTTGCAGTTCAGAATCGTTTTTGCAAACTTTCATTTTGGGTAACATGATTTTCAAAAGGTGCTATTTCCCTTATTACGTTTTAACATATCTCTGCAGCTGAATGTTTTAACAAGCACTGTGTGTTCTATGTATGAGGTTACTAATTCTCCAAATGCAAATATTCATTCTGCCTTTACTCTGCTTGATCTGTTTTTATCTTGAATTTTTATATGGAAGAAATTTCTGGGGAGTTTTTCCCTTTGGTGCCATAGCCTAAGAAGTTCCCATACATCTTGATCCTGTCAGATGCCTGTCTTATGAAAAGTATTTTAAATGCTGTTCCTAAAACTTGTGTTAATTCAACCTGTACTCCCTTCAAGCAGCTGTAGTAACTCTTTTTTTCGTTTAGTTGTGGCATATCCCGAAGTAGGAATTGTGATTAACTTTAATAAAAATGAAAAATGGTCAAACTATTATTTAGTGACCTTTGTTAGCATGGTATCCCTAAACTTTAGAGTTAGTCTTTCTTCAGTATCTTCGATATTCAACTAATTCTAAACTGTCCCTTGGGTAGAAAGTAAAGTGTTTAAATCAGAGTTTGATTTGAAAGAGAAAGTATTCGAAATTCCTTTGCATGTGTTCCCTGCACCTGCATCTCTTGGAATTCTCCTGAAGTCTTCTCAACTTTTCTTTTCCATTAGGCAAACCAGGACATGAATCAAACAGAACTTCCATTCAGTCCTGTAGACCTTGGCATTTGAAAAACATATACCAAGAAATTATGATGCTAGCAACTTTCAATTATATGTAATAATATTCCACAAAATTCTGATTGTTTTTCATTTTTCATAGCTTTAAAGATTGATATAAAATATGTACAGCATGTGCAAGTCCTTTTTTCTTTTATTTTTCATAGCCTTAATCTGATATTAATACAACAATGTCCCTGTTATAACTTAATTTTTAGAAGTATGCCAAAATAAACACAAAGTCATTTTCACCAAAAGCTTTTATTGCTTGACCTCTGTAGATTCTCAGGTGCATTATTGTCTCATCTTTGGATTTGTAAGCATCTGTTTGGTCTCCCACTATCTCGTGGTTTCTGATGAGACATGGGAAATGAAATGGAATCACACAGTAACCTGTGCCAACTGTGTGCCAAGGACTGTTGAGGGGAATTGGCATGTTTTTCTTATCATATCTCTCTCCATCCTACGCAGTAAGACCTCTGACATGATTGTTAGGTTAGATTGGCTAGGAAATCACATTGCAAAATAATTATAAAATGTCATGCATTGGTAATCCGATGTGGTAGGATTTTTTTGTTACTTATGTGTATACAAGTATATCATCGCCACTAAATAACATTCTGGTTTAAAACTTTTCAAATAGACTCAAAATCAATGATAGCTATGAAACTTAAATCATTAAGGCACAAGAAGAGGAAGGAAATAACTATAAGAAAAAAATAACTATAAAAACCAGCATTTGATGGGGCACCTGGGTGGCTCAGTGGGTTAAAGCCTCTGCCTGCGGCTCAGGTCGTGATCCCAGGGTCCCGGGATCCAGCCCCGAGTTGGGCTCTCTGCTCAGCGGGGAGCCTGCTTTCCCCCCCACTGCCTGTCTCTCTGCCTACTTGTGATCTTTGTTTGTCAAATAAATAAATAAAGTCTTTTTAAAAAAAAAACAGCATTTGAATTACTTTTCAAATGAATGTGTAAAACAGAAATATTTTCCATTAACCTATATAGTGATCTGGAATATACATATAGCTGACAGAAGGAAAAGTAACTGTTTTGTAATTTCTAGTATAAAGGCATTGAATGGAATTGAAAATTCAATTTGTTCATATTTTTAGTCTAGATTTCAAAACAAATTGAAATAGACATGTCATTCCTCCAGATCTGAAGCTTAAAAATATGTTCTAAGGTTTTTAGATATTTTTTTAGCATTCCTATTAGCAGCTTTAAAAAATATTTTTAGCATTTTTTTTCTTGAAATAATTTTAAACCTAATTGGAAAGTTGCAAGAATGCTAGATAGCCTTCCCTTGAATTCCTGAGCCCTAACACTTTGCCCCTTTTGCTGTAGTATTCCCTCTCACTCCCTTCCTCACTCCTTCTCTCTCCATAATATTTTGTGAACCATTTGAGAGTAAGTTGAAAACATTCACTTATGATGACTTCACTGTATGTTCCCTAAGAACAAGGACATCCTCATACACAGCCACAGTACAATGACCCAAATCAGGAAATTCACGTTGATAGAGTATCTTTTTCTCAGCTGGGACCTCACACAAACTTCCTCAGCAGGGTGTTGGGAACAAACCACAAACATGTTTTGGGCAAGATGTGGTCCCGATTCAGGCGTCACAGTTCCTTGTCACCTCTTCCTGTCTAGAGTGGCTCCCTGACTTTTCTTCATGCTTCATGACTTCGACATTTCCAACAGTACAGAGGAGTTCCTTTGTAGAAAGTCTCTCAATTTGGATTTGAGGTTTCCTTGTGATTAGATTTTATTTATGCACATTTTCAGCAGGAATATTGATTTATTTCATTTATTGTGGATATTAACTTCAGTGTGTTAGGGTTTCAGTTTTTTTAGTGTTTTGGTAGTGGGGTAACACACAGGTATTTTAGTAATAGAAGGCCTATTGGTCTGGTTCTGTGGAGTTGGTCTTTGAAATCAGGCACTGGGATTTTTTTTTTAACCTGATTATGCTTGTCCTCTGATATATGAAGACTGATATCTTTTTAAGTCCTTAAAAAGTACTATATTCTTTTTACACATGCAATTTCCAGGCATATTATTAACTCACCTTTATATTGACTTTAATGGCCCTAGACTATAAATCTCTGTGAGTAATTAATGTACTTCGAATTTGCTTAAGATTTCTTAACCATAGCATTCTGTTAATGCTGTTATATCCTCTTACCATGTTATCTTGCTATACTAAAATGCTAACTAACACAAGATTGAGATTGCTGTAAAAATTAATTTTATTTCTTGATTTATGGTAGCGCCTTATCCCTATATTTTAAAATTCAATTTGTACAGTTGAGAATTAAAAATTATTCTTCAATCCACTTAACGCTTTGTGGCTTTACTTTGAGGATAGAGCCCGCAGAAAAATGGTTTTCAGAGCACAGTTTTATGAGGGTCAGCTAAGATCCCTGACTCCCTGCCCCTCCACTGCCCCCCCCCCACCAGTAGAGAGGGTATATCAGCAGCCGTGGGGCCGAAAGTCTGCATTTTTAGCAAGATGGGAGACAACCCTGGTGCAGGCAACTTAGTTACTGCATCACCTTGGAGGAACGCTATGGAAGGAAAGCATCAGCGGGTGGAGGGAGAGGTCTTCTTAGAAGTACCCTCTCCCTGTACTTCGTATCACTGAAAACAACATCCCTGCGTCATTCTGTATTGTCTCCAATCAATGACCATCACAGTTGGAAGTTTATACAAATGAAAAACTTGAAAACTGAAAATGAAAAACTTGAAAAATGAAAAACTTACGTAATATGAAGAATTAAGACATTCTGTGTTTTTTTAAGCATATATTATTTTATTCCCATATAATTGCCCTGTCCATGCACTGATGTAGTACGTATAGAACATAAGACAGGTCATGGTGGTAACATCCAGGGTAGCAGGTGTTTTTGCTGTGCTGAATTTAATAATAGGAGATAAATGGACATCATTACAGTTAGAAACTATGTTATAAGATTTCAGTATAGTCGTATTGTTAATTGAAGAGAACTTCTAGTTTCTTTTGTAAATCAAACACACATACACACAAAGGAATATATTCAAGATTGTGGAAAATGTATATGTTCCTATTTTTAAGAAATATGCATGACAGAAAGTAATTATCATTTGCCTGAATGATTTATAATTCAATCATCAGTTGACTAAAATAGGTTTGAGCCTAAATGAAAATGTTCAGAACCTGGTTTTTATTGAGTTAAACTTTAACTGAACTTCATTAGAACCTTTACAACAGAAATTAATCTTAAAACTGAGGAAGTGGAAAGACTAATTTACAGTAAGTGTACTCAAAGAGAAAAAATGACTTGTGAATGGTTTTCAGTTGGGAGAATGTAGATTTTTGAGTATCAAATATTCTTTTTCAAAGATACAACTTTATTTGCAACTTGAGTGCATAAGCATGCTCACCAGAGTCTGGTGTTATTTTTTTGTTTCAATTCCAAAATTAACATGATTTATATAGAAACCGATTTTATAGCATTAAAAATGTATTACATCTTTTAATGAAAATTAAAATTTCAGAAAGCTCAGAATTTCTGGATACTTCTTTTTTTTTGGTATAAGAGTTGCTACTCTCTGTAGTCAGTAGTGTGAACTACCAATTGGTAGGTATCAAGAGTTAGGTATGATCATAGATCGAAAAAGACTTTAAAATTTTTTTGTGAGAATGTTGGTTATTTATTTTTATGTTTTTTAAGATTTTATTTATTTATTTGACACACAGAGAGAGAGATCACAAGTAGGCGGGGAAGCAGGCTCCCTTCTGAGCAGAGTGCCTGATGCGGGGCTCAATCCCAGGACCCTGAGATCAGGACCTGAGCTGAAGGCAGAGGCTTAACCCACTGAGCCACCCAGGTGCCCCGAATGTTGGTTATTTTTACAAGTTGTCCATGTTCATAGTTACGAAGCAGTTTTGGTTCTGGAAAATTCCTAATTTGTTATGCTACAGTTACCTGTTTTATGTAAATTATTCACATAGTTTTTGGGAAAGTATGTTAAAATGTTTTCTGTGAATTAATCTTAGAGGCATATATGTACTGTAAACACTCACTGAGTTTCCTTCTTTTGAAATAGATTTTTTTGTTGAGTTAATGCCAAAAGAAGGAAAGAAATCATTACCACATTTATTTTCAAGTTTTGTGGAATGAAGCCCGAGTTGTTTTAGAAACAATTTCACTCTGGTAGTGAACAAAGCAGATATGTCTGCGGGGTAAAAAAAAAAAAAAAAAAGTACATGGATTTATTTCTTCACACAAAATAAAAAATTATGACAATACCTTAGGATATTGTTATTAGGGTCTGATGATCGATATTTTAAAGTTCTATCTCATCAGCCCCAGTCAGTGGTTTTCTTAAGCTTCAGAGTCCTCTGTAAAGAAGGTAGAGATAGTCTGAGTTGCAAATGAGAGAGCATCTGTAACTGTAGCAGAGTCTGGCAAATATAAATGATTAAGTGTTGGTGCAAATGACAATTTGCTTTTAATGGTTTTGTAACAACAGTATTGTGCCAGGTGAAATTTCTGCAGTTGTACCAAACCCTCTTGTTTCTTGAGTAGAGTTTAATATCACTGACAGAATTGTTTTGGTTAAATTTTCTTTTCCTGAGGCACCTGGGTGGCTCAATCAGGTAAGCATCTGCCTTCGACTCAGGTCATGATCTCAAGGTCCTGGGATTGAGCCCCATGTTGGTGTTGAGCAGGGAGCCCGCTTCTCCCTCTGCCTGCACTCTCCCTGCTTGTACTCTTTCTCTCCCTCTCTCTTTCTCAAATAAATAAAATCTTAAAATTTTTTCTTTCCCATATATTTTTCTTTTTTTACTGATTTGAAAGTTGACTTATATTTCATGAATTTTCTTATCTGAGCTGGAAACAGAAGAGCATTGTTTCATTTAATAGAAAGGTGGAAAGGAGCTACCTATAAATTGATCTTTGTTAGGATGTATGTGGTATCCTGATGGGCATGTCTTATGATAGTGAGTATTTAAAATAAGGCAGAAGCTGTGGTGAGATATGTTCAGCCAGCCTTGCCCCCCAGGGAAGGAGGAGGGAGACTGATCCACCAACAGGAGACCCAGGGCTGAGGGCATGGGGTCACTATCTTTACAACAGGAGAGCCTTTTAAAGAATTCCATTATGTCAGCATTTGTCAACAATTTGTATGTATGGTATTGCCTTAAGAATATAAAAGTTTTATAGGTTTCTCAAATGAAGAATTCCTTAATCAGAGTATGATGAAATAATTTTATTCTGAAATGCCTCATTAATCTGTCATTGTTAGCAATAAGATGATTTTCCAAAAAACTTAAGCTCATCTTCAGAACCCATTTAAAGAAATTAGATGTAAATCTTTGCCATCCTAAATGGTGTGCAAAATCTAGATTATAAATTAACTTCTGTCATTTCAAATCTGAAAAACTAGATCAAATTTGTTATAAATGAAGTCATATGGTCCAGTTGTTATGGTTTTAGGTGAGTCAAGTTCACTGGTCTTGGAGAGACCATGCCAGCTTACATTGGCTGCTCAGAAATGTCAAAATTCAATCACTACAGAATGATGCATGGTAAAATATAAATTTATCTTCACTTTTTCCCTTGTTCCAATACTTTGGGCATTAATAACAGCTGGGTACCTTTTTAGACCTTTATAAAACACACTCACTCTTCCCCATTACACCCTTCCCCCACATGCACACGTGTGTGCACACAGATTGTTAAATAAATGCAAATAATCTATATATTTTGTATAATTTTGTATGCACATTTTAGAGAGTTGTATGTACATATATATGCATGCTATTTCATCCTATGTATTTCTCCATTGATGTACATTTTGTTTATAATTTATAATTATAAGTACACAAACATAACTATCATAATTAAATGGTAATAATGGTAATGATGGTAATAGTAATATCTGTATGTAACAGTCATTGAAATTTATTTTGTAGCAGACCATGGGCTTATTTACCTCACTTAAAAATAACAACCGATCGGGAGGGAGACAAAGCATAAGAGACTCTTAATCTCACAAAACAAACTGAGGTTGCTGAGGGGTAGCGGGTAGGGAGAGGGTGGTTGGGTTATGGACATTGGGGAGGGTATGGGCTATGGCGAGTGCTGTGAAGTGTGTAAGCCTGACGATTCACAGACCTGTACCCCTGGGGCAAATAATATATGTTAATAAAAAATATGTAATGCAAAAAAAATTGCAGATCAATCTTCCTTGTGAACATAGACACAAAAATTAGAATATTAGCAAACGCAATCCAGAAGTATGAGTGTGTATTTGTGTGTGTGTTTATTTTACAATAAGACATCATTTGGATGATCCTAGGAGTACAAGTTTTATATAAATATATATCAAATATATATTAAAAAACAATCAAATGGGGTACACACTATTATAATAAACATTTTACCAATAAAGGATTAGTCTCAGAGAGGTTAAGCAACAGGCCCAAGAACATTGCAACTTTGTGTGCATATGTACACATAAGAGTCTCCAGGTGTAAAATTGTTAGGTTAGGGGGAACACCCACTTTAAATTCTGGTACATGCTGCTAAATTGTGTTCCCTAAAAGCTGTTATCAATTCAATCCCAACTGCAAGGTCGGAGAGCACCTGTAACCTCACATTTCTTCCATGCTCTAATGCAAATCTTCATTTTTGCCAATTCATGTGTACCTGCATATTAAAATTGCACATATTTTCATATGTTTAATGGTTGTTTGCATTTTTTCCCTGTGAATTGCATTTCTGTGTTGTTTGCCCCCACTCTGTGGAATTGTTAGTCATTTTCCCTGATGTGTCAGTGCATACATGAGTCATCAGTGTTCTTTCTTTAGCATACACGCTGCTTTCCTTTGAGTGTTTCTGGTTAGCGTTGTTTATGACGGCTTTCGCTTTACAGGAGATTTAAATTTTTATGCAAAAAACCTGCCAGGCTTTTCCTCCGATTTTACGTTTTGCTTGAAAAGACCTAGACACCTCAAAATCTTAAGTACATGTTCCTTTCTTATTCTTTCCTGGCTTGTGTTAACTTTGTTTTCATTGAAAATGTTGAGTGTTGTGGTGTAGGGAAGGAATCTAATTTTATTCTTACCTGCCTGAATTTCACATTATTCTAACAGCATTCACATAGTAAGACCTGTCTTCCTCTCACCAGAGTGGAATGCTGCCTATGGCATATGTCAGGGGAACTTTTCATTTCAAGGTTACTTGAATATACAATACTATTAGGGGACAAGGGAAGTGTCTTGCACTTGTCACACATCCAGGGGATTTGCACATTTAAGTTCCCGTTCTTGACTCTCCTTTTGTCTCCATGTCTCTTCAAATAGAAGCATGAATCTATTTTCATCCTTAAACTGAAATATTTGGTGGGGGTGTGTTTTGTATCTCAGCTTATTGGTTGTGATGCCTTTGGCTGGAGATGCCTGGGACACTCATCAGGACCCTGGCTGCTCGTGGCGAGTGCCCCTCCCCCCCAACCTGCCCCACATGCATTTTCCCCCCACCAGGGCCCATGTTGTGGCTGACCCAGGCCTTGCTGTTCCTGTCAGGGTTGCAGGATGCCCCCAGCAACAACCATCAGGGAACTTTGAAAAAACAAGTTTCGCTACTCACAGGTTCTGGAGGGTATATGGCATGTCCAATGGCCGCACAGTGAGGTCACAGAGAGAGAGAGACAGACCATGGGGTTCTGCCTTCATGGGGTCCCAGGGTGGAGAGCCTAGGGCTTTGAGGGCTCGCTCTTTATTGGTAAGTTGAAGTGTAGGATTTAAAGGGCAGGAAGGGAGAACCAGGGTCACTCAAGTGGTCAGTTATCTAGACCACCCAGGGCTTTCTAAAAGGGGAATTCTCTGGCTGGGGCAGCCCCGTCCCTTGGCCAGGGCTGCAGCTGACCATCTGTTTATTCGAGACGGATCTTTGAAATGGAGTCCATCGCCTTCAAAATCCTAACGTCAGTGCTTATATTACAATCAGAAATAATTTCCAGGAACTTACACTACAAGGGAAGATAGGAAAAATCCATTTATGACCTACTTGTTGATTACTTTTTTTCCTTCCTGTAGGGCCAGGCCTCAATTAGAAATGGCATGTTTGGCCATTTATGAATATAGAGGGAAGGAGAAACGTTCATGTAGAATTTCTTACCTTTCTGTGGGCTGTGTAGAAATCCCTTAGTCGAACAAACAGCATTTTTATCCAGAGTCAACAATATGGTAGATTTTTGTTTCTAAGGATATGATTTTAAAATTGAATTCTCTACATAGAAAAACCTCCAAGATAAATTGTTCATGGGAGAAAAAGCAAGGAGTGGAATAGTGTGTATAAGAGGCATGTTTAAAAAAGTGGATTTTGGGCATCAAGGAGGGCACGGGATGGGATGAGCCCTGGGGTTCCACACAAGTGATGAATCACTGAACTCTACCTCTGAGACTAAGAATATACGACATGTTAACTGACTGAATTTAAATTTTTTTTAAAAGTTCAAAAAAAAAAAAAGTGGGAAGAGGTGTGGTGCCCGGGTGGCTCAGTGGGTTGAACATATGACTCTTGGTCATGGCTCAGGTCTTGATCTCAGGGTCCTGGGTACAAGCCCCGTGGTGGGCTCCACACTAGTGTGGTGCCTACTTAAAAATAAATAAAAAGTGAGAAGAGGTGGGGGGAAACACATATATTTGTGTGTATATACAGAAACATCCAGAAAATAAGGATAGTTTTTACCCATTGGGGACAGAGGTGGCTGTGGAAGTGGCCAGGTGTGGGAAAAAATAGAGGACAATAGAATTGTCACCCGCTGGTGACCATTTTAGACTTCCTCGGCTTTGAACCATGTGCAAGGATTATCCGACTGCTCTTTCAAGGAAACCTCTTGACTCCAGGGCAGCAGGAACTTCAGAAAGGTGAGCATGGGAAGTTGCCTGTTACCGTTCCCAGTGCTTTGTTAAATGAGGAACTTTACCAGAACGGATTCTTTGGAGCGGCCGTGGCAGACACGGGGCTGTGTGCCGCGAAGTGAAATGTGTGAGTGACAAGTATTTTTATGATACACGTAACTGAGTGAAGAAACCACACCAAAATTTTGTGGCTCATACAACAGGTCTGTGAATCTCTCACATCCTCTGGGTTGCCTGGGCTCAGCTGGGCAGCTTGCTTGCTTATTTATTTATTTATTTATTTATTTATTTTTGCTCCATGTGATGCTGGTTAAGGCTGCAACTAGCTGGGGACTCAACTGGGCTAGACCATCCCCAAGGACTCACACATGTGACTGAGATTTGACACTGCCTTCTGGGAGCTGAGCTGTGGCTCTGCTAGCTTTCCTCTGCACGGACTTTGTCTGTGGCTCGGCTTCTTCAAGGTAGGTGGGTTCTGAGCGACTGTGTCCCCAGAGGAAGGAAGGGGAGGGAGGCTGTCCCCATAAAGTGAGACCCAGCCCCAGCCCCACACCTGTTGTTCAGGCAGACCCAGAGGCAGGTGAGACTCACAGGAAGGGGAAGTAAACTCGCCTCTCGATGGAGAGAGGGACAAATTTATGTTCATCTTCCATCAGTCACAGGAATGAGCCTTCGCCCGAAATTAATTCTAACTAAAATGTCCACTGCACAACCCATATTTAAAAAAAAAAAAAAATCCTAGCTGGGAGACTTACCAGCTTTCTTGGTGCAAGATCGTAACTCCAAAACCAACGTGAATGCCCCCCGGCCCTCGAGGATGAGGAAGGAGAGGCAGTCACAGCTTACTTAACGCAGAATGTCTGGGCAGCTTGAAAAGTTGTTTAGTGAGTTTTGCTTTGGAATTATGCCCTCTGCTCACCTCGAGGGAAACTCCAAGGGAAACTCCTTATATTTCTTCTAAAATACTCTGTAAAATAAAACAGACACTATATGAATGAATGAAACAATGTGAGCATTGTTATGGATGGGGAAGATAGAACATCGCTACACTGTAATGATTGAAAGCAGGAGAATAGTGAATCCCTAAATACCCGAAGTCTCAGGAAGCGTAGGAAGGTGGTGCTGTAGGTCTCAAAGGTACTCTTTCAAAAATTCTTGCTTGTAGATGCCCTTCCTTCCAACTAAGAATAAAAGGGATTTCCTTAATCCTGTAACTAGTATCTACAAGGAGCCTACACCAGACTATCATACTAAAGGATGATCTAGTGATTTTTTTTCCCTTCTTATAACAAGACAAGTGTGTTTATTATTACATTTTCCGTTCAGTCTTGTTCTGGAAGTCCTGGTTAGCAGAATAAGGGGGAGACAAGGAGAGAAGGGGGTAGAAGAAAGAAACAAAACCGTCATCAGTCCCAGATAGTATTACAGAAATTTAGGCAACACAGAAACTATTCCTGGTTCTCAGGAATCAATAAGAAGTATAGTTGTAACAAAGGTAACAGAAATAGGAATGCAAGGGACACAATGAAAGCTAGCATTCTGGCTTGTAATAGAGACTTCTAATTGTCCCCCAGATCTGCTCTCCACTTTTTTTTTTTTATAGTCATTGAACCCTTGATTTACAATAGGGCACTAAGCATAGAGTTTCTAGGCTCCCTTATAGCTAAGCATGGCTCTCTGACTGAGTTCTAGCATGGAATGTGAGTAAAAAAAGTGACAGGTGACTCTTCTAGTAAGCATGCTGTTATAGGAATGCAGCTGTGGTGGTGGGTCTGGAAACGCGATGAACATTGGAACTTCCCAGGAACAGGGGAGCAATAGGAAAAAGGAACATTGATCTCTACCAGCAGGGAGCAGCCACAGGGCTGCTGAATACAACCAGGCCTTCATACAGTGCACTAGCCCAGCCAGCTCCATTCCCAGGGATGACAGTGTGAATCAGTCCCCAGAGTGGTGCAGTGTTCATCTTGAACAACCATACACAGTAGCCAGTAGTCCAGAGCCGGCCAGACGGGAGGAGTAGTAAGTCTTGGGACACTTCCACATGGACTGTTCCAACTCTTATTATTCTGGCTTTCTGCTACAGCCTCTGAACCTTTGTTTCAAGTAATAGAAGCCTCTCAATGAGGGATAGGTTTAGTGACCTCTAACAAAGAAAGGAATTCAAACAGAATGGTAGCCAGGGGACGAGGTGAATTTAACATTGCTTGAGTGAATTCTAGGTGCAAAGTTCTATGGTGAAAGCGGGTTGAATTGAAATAGAGGACAGTTCCTGCCCTCCAGGAACTTCAAATCTAGTGGAGAAAACACATTCATAAACAACAATAACTTTTGATAAAATAACCTTCAAGGAATGTATAATCTGGTGAAGAAAAATATATTTTTATTAATAGCATTAATACCCAGGAAGGAGGTGCAGCTCTGGGCAGCGAACTCGTAGAAAAGGCATTCAAAGCAGTAATGTAAAGGAGTAGCACTGAAGTGGTTGCCAGAGGCACCCCGGATACAGTGCTGACCAGAACCCATGGGCCTTGAGTGATCAAATCACAACAATCATCACTTTTCCCATAATATATCCTTAAGTTATGAGATACACCATGCTAATTCTCTGTTGCAGTGCCCTTAGACATCCGGCTTTCTGCAACACATAAGCAGGTCGCCTAGTGTGTTTTAAAGACTTTTCTTCAGCAAAGAAAAAGAAAAATCAATATTTTTTTTTATTGGCACACAAAAATGAAAACCTACTTGGCCTTGGAGGAACAAAACAACTCATTTATTTTACGATGTTTTCTCAATATCACTCCAGCGAGGCTTACATGTATTGAGGCTCCTGAATATGACCTTTAAAATACTTATGTTGCATTGGTGGTTTTGTTCTAAACAGACTATGATAATAAATAAGACCCTATAAAAGAAAATGCATTTGCAGAATAATTGTGTGTAGCGCTTATGTGTGGGTGGGGACCAGCCAAAAATTCTGCAAATCTTTTCTTAATATTAGGACTGTTCTCATTGCGGTAGCAATTTGCTATTTAAACCTACTACGGATATTTATTGTGGATCTATTCTGAGCAGTGCTTGGCAGAGAACTGGAGCGATGTGGTTCATAAAATGAACTCTGCATTCTCATACAGTTGGCCACTGTCCAAAAGGAGATAGAGAAACACGCATAAATCACCCATACAGAGTGCTAAGCAGGGGCCCAAAGGGGTGTGAATATGTAGGAGAGGAAAAGATTAGTTCTTACTGGCTGCAGCTTGAAGCTATTGGAATAACGGATATTAAAAGGGTTGGAAACTTTCCAATGCTCACAGTTAGAAATGAGTTTGGGGCTAGGGCAGTTATGGAAGAGGGGCTTGGCGCAAACCAATACAACTAAGATGATGACCATATGCAACAGAAGCATGGCGCACGGGCTGGGCCACGTAGGACAATGCCTGGCTGGAAAAGCATGTCGTGGGGATTCTTGCTCAGAGGACAGGCGTGCTATTTATTCATCAGGGAGACAAAGGCCGTCAGAGATTTTTTAACATAGCAGGGACGATTCCACCTGTGCTTTCTTCATCATGGGAGAGACTGGAAGAGTCAAGTGTTGAAGGCTGGAAACCAGTTCGGAAGTTGTTGCTGCCTTCTCGCAGGCTATGTGTCCCTAGAGCCAAAACTGAAAGAACGGGAGGGGAAAAGAAAAGGCAGACGAGAGATCTGAGATGTCGAAAAGTTGGTGACTGAGGGAGCAGTAGAGGAGGAAAAGCTACATCTCAAATAATCCTCAGAATCTGGAAGCATATGCATTATAATTATGACCTTATCATCAAACAGAAAAAAGAAAATACAGAAGACATTGTCTAGATTTCCTCCAAAGATACACATTAATGGAATCCTACATATCCATCGATGGCCAGTCTATTCTACTGTTTCTCTCACTTTGCAGTCATCACTGATGGATTGCTTCCTCTCATAACTCACCATTTGTTGGCTTGACCTTCAAAACAAATCCAGAATACAAACATTTCATATCTCTGCTGTGGATATTATTCTGGCTCTGGTCACCATGTTCTCTCTGCAGGCATCATTATGTCAAATCTCTTCTTTCCTCCAAGGCAACCCTGGCTCTCTTTAGTCTGCTCTTAGCATGGCAGTCAGAGTTATCTCTAAAACAAAAGCAAAATCAAATTCTACACCCTAAACCATTATTACCATATAAATTAACTAATTAGAATTTAAATAAAAAATTTGAAAAAAGAAACAAAAGTAAAATCCTGTCATTCTGCTCTCAAAACCTTCCAGTAACTCCCCACTTTGCTCAGAGTAAGAGCCATAGTTCTAACTCCAGCCTAGAAGCTTTGTATAATCTTTTGCCTCTCCCCCACAGCCACAGTCACCTTCTACCTCATTTTTTGCTTGTTGGCTCCAGCCACACTTGACACCTTGCTGTTCCTGGAGAATGCCATCCATGCTTCTGCCTCAGGACCTTTGCACTTGCCATGGACCCTTCCATTCCCTTCAGGTTTTTGCTCATAATGTCACTTTACCAGAGAAGCCTTCCCTGACTCCCCTATGAAACAGCAACCCTCCTCCCACCACAGCAATCTATACCCAGTACACTTCAATTTAATTTTTCAAAACATTCAGCAAAACACATATCTAGATGGTCTGTGTCTCCTCTGTAGAATGTAAACTTGAGAAGGGAAGACTTACTAGTCTTTCTGCTTTCTTTCATTGCTGCATTTCCAACACCTAGAACAGTGTGTCACAGAGTCGGCACTGAAATATTTATTGGATAAATGAAAGAATGAATTCAGTCGGCATAAGACTGTATTCCATAAGTGTGTACTTGGTGCTCCCATTATTGGCAGTTACCTATGACATAGCATGTCATGTGTAGAGACAAGCAGCTTGTTAGGAAGACCTGGTAAACTCTTTCTAAGTTGTAACTGCTGAACAAAGCCTTGTCACTACAATACCTTAGTGACCATGCCAGTGGACTGCATGCTAGCAAACTAGAAAACTTTGTGGTGGGGGGTTAGCCTAACAAGTGATCTTGGCATCATTTTTTTTAAAAGATTTTATTTATTCAAGGGTGCCTGGGTGGCTCAGTTGGTTAAGATTTTATTTATTCATTGGAGAGAAAGAGAGAGAGAGTGAGCATGAGCAGGGGGAAGGGGCAGAAGGAGAAGGAGAAACAGATTCCCCACTGAGCAGGGAGCCTGACATGGGGCTCAATCCCAGGACCCTGGGATCATTACCTGAGCCAAAGGCAGACACTTAAATGACTGAGCCACCCGGGCACCCCTGGTACGATTCTTAAAAAAACAGTTCTAAGCTACAGAACTCATTCAATCTGTCATATGACAAATTTATTAGACAACTATCTATATGCCAACACTGTGCTCAAGGCACAGAAAGATGAAAAGTTGTTTCTGCCCTTAAGGGGTTTACAATTTGTTTAAAAAGAAAAAAGGACAAGTAAAACTGCAATAAAATAAAATGTGTGTGCCAAGGGGCACCTTACTGGCTCAGTCAGTGGCATGAGTGACCCTTGACCTTGGGGTTGTGGGTTTAAGTTCCACATTGGTCGTAGAGATAACTTAAAAATTAGATCTTAAAAAAAAAATGTGTGTGTCCCTGTGCTTGGTGAGAAGAAGAGGGGCAATTAATCTAGGAGAGAGCCCATGGGGGAGGCCAGGCTGGAGATGAGTCTTGAAGGACAGGGCATGCGCATTTCACAAAAGTGGCAAAGGCATGTGGTTCTGGAGGATTTGGGGGTAGGAAACTTCGAGGAGTTCTCCATGGCTCATATACAAGCTATCATCTGAGAGGAGACAGAAGATGAGCATGGAGATAGAGGAGAGCTGTGGTTATGAAGGAGACCAAGAACAAATGTTTGCTGGTCACTCCAACAGGGACGCATCATGATAGAATGGGCATTTATAGGGAGGAGAGGGCTGGACACTGCTGATAAGTTGCTATATGAAAGTTTACTTTTAATTCCGGTACTGGTTAATATTTTTTCCCCCAAAAAAGCTCTCAAGTATTGTAGGTTAAGTTTAAGAATAAACAAGATTTGAGCTCTAATCACACATCAACTGTTATTAGTTTAATTGAATTGAAAAGTTGATTATAGACTGGAAGTTACATACTTCTGTTTTATTTGTAACAGGTAAAGTTCATGGTACAATTTGTGACTTAAAATTAAAAGACATTTTTTTTTCCTGTGTAAGTGTTCACATTTTTTATTTTTTACTCTAATGTAAAGGCACTTAAACCATCTTAAAATTTTTTTTTTTAATTTTACAGTAAGATAGAGTATGTGTGTGAGTGTGGAGAGGGACCAGGGGGAGAGGGAGAATCCTAAGCAGACTCCCTGCACAGCATGGAACCAAATGCAGGGCTCGATCTCCCAACCCTGAGATCATGACCTGAACTGAAAACTAGAGGAAGTTGCTAATGGACTGAGCCACCCAGGAGTCCAGTAAAGGCGCTTACATCATCTTGCCAACTCCATAAGGCCCTCCTGCTGTCTGAGAGTAAGCAGCCTTGAACTACAATTACCAGATCCCTAGAGAAATTCCCAACCTTTAGAGCAAGGACAGCAATCTCTCATCTGACCTACCAACTGACAGATGGTAATCACATTGACATTTAAACTCTTTGAACCATAAAAGGCACAGTGACTAAACCTTGGCATGTGAATGCATCTCACAGCCTTAAGCTCTCAGATATCCCTTCTGCTTGAACTTCATGCTAGAAAACCCACCTACGTCTGCCGAGTACCTAGCTGGTCTCATTGGCCGAAGAGTGGTCAACCGCTGATGCTCCTTCTTCCCTAGGATATGGGGAAGGATATTTTCAAATGTTGACATGTTAATTCGACACCAAAATTATGAGTTTTTGATGAGATGTCAAAAAAATCTGAATAGGAAGAAAAGTGATGACAGATGAGAAGACAGAACAGTTTTCTTTTTTTTCTGAAAAAAAAATTTTTTTTTTTTTTAATTAACAGATAATGTATTACTTGCCCCAGGGGTACAGGTCTGTGAATCGTCAGGCTTACACATTTCACAGCACTCACCATAACACATACCCTCCTCCATGTCCATAACCCAGTCACCCTATCCTTACCCTCCCACCCCCTAGCAACCCTCAGTTTGTTTCGTGAGATTAAGAGTCTCTTATGGGGGTGCCTGGGTGGCTCAGTGGGTTAAAGCCTCTGCTTTCAGCTCAGGTCATGATCCCAGGGTTCTGGGATCGAACTCTGATTCGGGCTCTCTGCTCAGCAGGGAGCCTGCTTCTCCCTCTCTCTCTCTCTCTCTCTCTCTCTCTCTCTGCCTGCCTCTTTGCCTGCTTGTGATCTCAGTCTGTCAAATAAATAAATAAAATCTTAAAAAAAAAAAAAAAAGAGTCTCTTACGGCTAGTCTCCTTCCCGAACCCATCTTGTTTCATTTTTTCCCTCCCTACCCCCCACGACTCCTGCCCTGTCTCTCAAATTACTCATATTTTACTATTTAGATGATGGGGTATGGACTTTTTATTGTTTTTGAGGGGGTTCTCTGTGCCTCCTGGATTTTGATGCTTGTTCCTTTCCCCAAATTAGGGAAATTCTTTGCTCTAATTTGCTTTCATATGCCTTCTGCCCCTCTCTGTCTTTTTTCTTCTTCTGGGATCCCAATTTTTCTAATTTTGTTTCATCTTATGGTATCACTTATCTCTTAAATTCTCCCCTCATGTAGTTGTTTGTCTCTCTTGTGCTCAGCTTCTTTATTCTCCATCTTTTGGTCTTCTATATCACTAATTCTCTCTTCTGCCTCATTTATCCTAGCAGTAACAGCCTCCATTTTATTGCACGTCATTAATAGTTTTTTAAATTTCAACTCTGTTAGATTTTAGTACTTTTATTTCTCCAGAAAGGGATTCTCTAGTATCTTCCATGCTTTTTTCGAGCCCAGCTAGCACTTTGATAATTATCATTCTGAACTCTGGTTCTGACATATTACTAATGCCTCTATTGATTAGGTTCCTAGCTGCCAATAGTGCCTCTTGCTCTTTTTTTGTGGTGAGTTTTTCGGCCTTGTCATTTTATCCAGATAAGAATAGATGAATGAGAGAACAAAATACTAAAAGGGTAGCAATGACCCCAGAAAAATATACACTAACCAAATCAGAAGAGACCTGAAACTGGGAGGGTGGGCAAGAAAGGAGGAAAAAAAGAAGAAGAAAAAAAAATATATATGTAGATATATTAGACTGGTGAATAGAACAGAGCCACACACTTGATTTTGGGTGTATTTTGGTCTGTTAGAAGAAACTACTTCCTAAAATTTTAAAGAAAGAAAAACTTATATATACATATACACAAAAATAAGGATAAACACAATGAAGGGATAGAATATGGCTGTAAACATGAAAATTTTAGAAGATTCTAAAAAAGGAATTGATAAGATAAGAAGTTGTTTGAAAAAAGAAAAAAAAGAGAGGAAAGAATGTGATCAAGCTGGAGACTAGAAAAAAGCCATGTACTAGATTTAGGGTATATTTTGAGCTACTAGAAGAAACTGTGTCCCAAAATTTTAAAAGAAAGAAAAACCTATATGTATACAAAAATAAGATTAAATACAATGAAGGGATAGAATATGACTATAACAATGAAAATTTAAAAAGATTTTTTAAAAGGTAGTGATAAGATAAACTAGTTAAAACACATTAAAATAGGAAAGAGGAAAAATTTTTAAAAATCGAATAAGAAAAAATAAAATTAAAAAAATTTAACTTTATTTATTTATTTTTTAAAGATTTTATTTATTTATTTGACAGAGAGATCACAAGCAGGCAGAGAGGCAGGCAGAGAGAGAGAAGGAAGCAGGCTTCCTGCTGAGCAGAGAGCCCGATGCGGGGCTCTATCCCAGGACTCTGAGATCATGACCTGAGCCGAAGGCAGCGGCTTAACCCACTTAAGCCACTGAGCCACCCAGGCGCCCCAAAAAAGACCACATAGGGAAAAAATCATGAATTCTATGTGTTGCTTTCTGCTAGCTCCGTAGTTCTCATTGATTGGAGAACTTGGTCTTGGCTGAATGTTCTTGCTGAACTTCTGGGGGAGGGGCCTGTTGCGGAGATTCTCAGAAGTCTTTGCCTGAGGTGGAATTGCGCCACCTTTGCCAGGGGCCAGGCTAAGTAATCTGCACGGTTTGCTCTCGGGAGCTTTTGTTCCCTGAACGCTTTCTGTAGAGCTCTGGAAGGCAGGAATGAAGATGGCGGCCTCCCAGTCTCCGCCCAGAGGAGTCAAGAGCTTGGGGGCTCCACTCCTCAGTGCATTCTCAAAGAAAAGCAGTCAATTCCTCCTGTCTCCCTGGCCTCCGGCCCAGCTCTGAGCTCACTGGCCTGTGAATGAGCATTTCTATCTCACGCTCAGCCCTGTTTGGAGTCTCCAAACCCAGCCAATTCCTGTAGCATGCTCCTGCCACTCCTCCTAGAGGAGGAAGGTGAGTCTCCCCAGATCTGCTTGTGGGGTCCGTGCTCGAAGAGCAGCGGCCCGACTCTGCCTCGGATCATGGTTTAAGGTAACCCTGAACTGAGAGCCCACTGCTTGGCTCCGGCTCTGTAGCCGGCTTCCCTGCTCAGATACCTGGGGGCTCTGCCACACTCAGACACCCCGGTCTTTCTGTGACCCTGCGGGACCTGAGGTCCCCACGAGGGTTCTACCCCCTGAAGAGCCTCTGGAGCGACGTCCCTCAGTGGGGCAGACTTCTAAAAGTTCCGATTTTGTGCTGCCCTCCTCCACCACTTGCTGGGAGCTGGCCCCTCCCCTCTGTGGTCTCTCTTCCCGTGTGTTGCCTCAGATTCACTTCCCTGCACGTCCTACCTTCCAGAAAGTGGTCGCTTTTCTGTTCCTAGAATTGCTGCTCTTCTTCTCTTCTCTCTCCTGTTGAGTTTGTAGGTGTTCAGAATGGTTTGATAACTATCCAGCTGAACTCCTGGGACCTGACGATATTTAGGTCTCCTACTTCTCCACCATCTTGGTCCTCCCTCGGAACAGTTTTCACTGAAGGAGTGAGAATAGAATCAGGATTATCTGCGTAGGAGCTAGAAAGTTCTACCTTGGAATTTTGGCCTGGCTGAACTCCAACTTTCCTACGAATTCCTGGCTAAAACTAACTGGAAATCCTCATACTGGAAGTCAGGAGGTAGGAAAGCTGGCTACTCTAACCAATATATTCAGTCTCTGGTTTACTGTCAAGCCAAAAATGGATCTGTATGCCCCTCTCTGCCAACGGTAACTCAGGGACCCAGGCTCCTACTAACTCAGGGCTGTGCTACATATCACATATGGCCCTCCCAGGTCCATGTGTCTATCTCACTATCAAGTTTGTGAAGCCACAGAGAAACACAGATTCACATGTGGGATTCTTTATGGGCCAGATGTGGCAGTGACATTCCCTGGTGTTGCATTAGTCATGTAGTCAAATGATGAAGGAAGAGGAAACGAGTTGGTGAGAAATTTTATTTCACAAAGGAAAATTTGCTTTCACTGTTCCTATGGACCTCTTTACAAAGGGTCTCCATTTTGTTTTTTAAAACATGTTTTTAGAAAACCAAAGAAAATTGGGAGGGAACAGTCCATAAGTCCATTCTATAATTTCATATATTAGTAATCACATAATTTTTTTACTGATATCATTTTTAGATCTATGCATAGCAACAATTATTATCACTTAAAATAGTGATATCATACTTCATGGAACTGATTACTTACATCATTTACCCTTTTTCATTGTTAATTTGACTCTAGGCTTTTCCTTTTCCACCACTGTAAGTGAGGCTGCCATGAGCAACTTCTAGCAGATAAGGTTTTTTTCTGCTACACTCTTTTCTTTTTTAAAAGATTTTATTTATTTATTTGACAAAGAGAGAGATAGTGAGAGAGGGGGAGTGGGAGAGGGAGTGGGAGTGGGAGAGGGAGAAGCAGGCTCTGCTGAGCTGGGAACCCAATGCAGGGCTTGACCCCAGGACCCTGGGATCATAATCTGAGCTGAAGGCAGACGCTTAATGACTAAGCCACCCAGGTGCCCCATGTCTTCTTATAATTATATGATTGCATTATTATAGAAATAATTCTGAGGTGAACACATGTCAGCAGATACTTTTTGTTTCTATTGAACACTTTCCTTAGAATATATATTGATCAATTACATTACTGGGTTCAATGGTATGAATGTCTTGATAATTCTGGACGTAGTTTTTCATCATGTTAATTTTCTAGAAGTTTATACTAATACTCAGTGCTATTAACATTACCATTTTATGCTGGCTTCACCAGCATTTATAAAATGTTTTCTGAAACTAATTTAATGGGCATACACAATGGTACTTCAGAACTGTCTTAATATTGATTCCTAAGATGCACATTTTTGTGTCTGTGGAATTCATGATGTTTTCTTGATAGATCTGAAAGAGCTGTTTATCTGGTAGAGATATTTATCTTTTGTCTATTAGTTTTATCTGAAATTTCTTTTCCTTTTCCTTTCCATTGTGTCTTGTGATTATAGGTTTCCCACACTCCCTCCCCAGAAAACACAAGTACTTGGGCGGACACAAGCTTTGCATTTTCTTTTGTGATGTTTCTATTATTTGAAAGCATAGAAATCCATATAGAGTAGGATCTATTTATGACTTTGTGTTTTATTCCATTGGTCTGCATGTTTATTTTTGTGGAAATTCAGCACGGCAGGTAGCTGAAAGATACTCAGAGATTGGGGATGGGCTGTAAGATCAAGGAAGAAGTCAACTGCTAATTTTCTACATAACATTTTTTTATTGGGCTGTTTTAAATATCTCAAAAAACAGAGGAGTGTGTAGAGGTATCTGTGTGTCTGTGGCAGGAAAAAGTGTTAGTAAGGAAGGACAAAGGGAAGAAGTGATGAGAAATTATGGGGTTTGGGACAGATGGAGTTGCTGGTAAATTGTCTGGGGTTCATGCAACCGTGATCGTACTTCTCTGTATTGACTTCATGGATTCCAAGCAGTTTCTGATGGTTAGACTTGATAGAGCACAACTTTGTATTTGATTATTAATATCTGGTTTAAGCAAGGTTTCAAAATGAGTCATTCACAACAATGAACTAAACTCAAGTTCTCATAGTTTTTCTAAAATAAATCAAGGCAACAACCTAGAGAGGTATTAAAATTAAGATGGAAAAATACTATCAGGAAGATAGCCTTGTAGTGTTTAATAAAATAATTTTGTTTTTCAGGAAAACATAGAATAAATGACTTTTAAAATAAACACTGCAAAAATCGTGTGCAGAATTCATATTTCCTTATGCTGAAAGACAGAAAAAGAATTACTTCAAGTGAAAAGAAATGTACAATTCAGTTATGAGAATGCATTGGGAAGTAGAATTTATGTAACTGCTTGAGAGTTATTTGCATTTGTAATGAAGTAAAGCACTGTGGACTTGATCTACCCAATGTTGTGATCACTCTTAACACTCTCCAGATTTCTTGATAATATATAACTTGATTGCAGCAGAGTTATTGGAAGTATATGGAACCTGGACAGAATCCAGAATCTAGTGGAGTCTGGGGAAAAAAAAAATCTTTTCATATAGTGAATATACAGAGGCACGATACAAACAAACCTTCATCTATTTATTCTAGTTCATGGTCTGGTCACATCGCCTGCCAAAGCTTTTCTGGGAAGCTGTAAGGAGAAAATGACTTGTTGGCCTAGCTTCTGACTTGACTTCGTGCCTCTCTGTGGGGGATCACTTTACATTTCCTTAATTGCTGGGACAGCTTGTATGGTTGGCAGTTGTTTGAATTGAGAAATGGATTTTAATGAACTACAGTTTCTTTTACTCAGCTGGAATTGAAGTAGTCACAGACTAAATTAACAGCCGTGGTCAAAGCTAAGATGACAGCTGTGTCACAGAAAAGGAAAGGTAAGGCTTTGTGCTCCTATATTAGGATCATGCTCTTAAAATAATGGGTTTTGCAACTTCACACTTTTGAGTTAGATTGCCTTTTTTTTTTTTTTTTTTAAGGTACCAAAACCCTCCTCCAAGGTAGTTTTAGAAACATCAGATGTCAGCAAAGGGAAAGCGACCTGGCTGAAGGTCATTCATTATTAATCAGATGATAATTTATATTTGTCTTGTGATTTAGAGTACATAGTCTTAGTTTCTTCTTCATCATGGCCAAATAAGATAGGTCATGAACATTCCTCTTGAACATCTAAGGATACAAATGCAGATAAAGGTTAAGTCATATGGACCAATAGAAATTGGAATTATACTCCCTAATCATTAATTTAACACGACATAGCTTCTACTACTACTGTGTGCTCCACGAACATTTCTTTAGGCCATTTGAAAACACTTTTTTTGTATTGAGATAGATTTGGAACTGTGTTAGGTTCAGGTATATACATAATAATTACATAATAGTTCAATATTTGTATACACTACGTAATGATTACCACAATAAGTTTAGTTACCATCCATCACCATAAAGTGACCTCAATCACCCATTTCACCCATCCCCAAAACCCCTTTCCTTCTGATAATCACCAATCTGTTATCTGTGAGTTTTGGTATTTTGTTTGTTTTGTTTTATTTGTTTGTTTTTTAGATTCCACATAAAAGTGAAATAAGTCAGACAGAGAAAGATAAATACTGTATGATGGCCAGATTTCCTTCTTTTTTATAGTAGAGTGATCTTTCTTTCTTTCTTTCTTTCTTTCTTTCCACACAACATCTCCTTTACCCATTCAATCCGTTCATCTGTGGATAAACACTTGGGTTGTTTCCATATCTTGGCTATTTGTACATAATGCTGCAATGCACACAGGGGAACATGTATCTTTTCAAACTGATGTTTCCATTTTATTTGAATAAATACCCAGAAGTGGAATTGCAGCATCATATGGCAGTCTTATTGTTAATCTTTTGAGGAACTTTTATACTGTTTCTCACACTGTCTGCACCAGTATACTTTCTTACCAGCGAAGCATGGGGGTTCTTCTTTCTCTACATTCTCACCAGCACTTGTTATTTTTTGTCTTTCTGATTTTAGCCATTCTGACAGGTGTGAGGTGGTATCTCATTGTGATTTTGATTTGCATTTCCCTGATGATGAGTGATATTGAACAGCTTTTTGTGTGCCTGTGGGCCATCTGGATGTCTTCTTTGCAAAAATCTATTTAGACCCTCTGCCCATTTTTTAAATTGGATTATTTGGTTTTGATTTTTTCCTATTTAGTTGTTTGCTTCTTAATATATTTGGATATTAACCCTTTATTAGGTAAATGGTTTACAGATGTTTTCTCCTATTCAGAAGGTTGTCCTTTCTTTTTCTTGATGGTTTGCTGTGCAGAATCTCAATTTCAATAGTTTACTTTTGCTTTTGTTGCCCCTGCTTTTGGAGTCAGATTCAAAAATTCTATAGCAACTATGAGGTCAAGGAGCTTACCACCTTTTCTTTTAAGTGTTTTATGTTCTCAGGTCTTACATCCCAGTCTTTAATTCATTTGTGTGTGGTTCAAGACAGTGCCTGGTTTCATTATTTTACATGTAGGTGTCCAGGTTTCCCAGCCCCCTTTCTTGAAGAGATTATCCTTTCCCCATTATATTTTCTTGGCTCCTTTGTCAAAAATTAATCGACCACTTATGTGTGGGTTTATTTCTGGGCTCTCTGTTTTGTCCACTGCTGGCGGGAGTTTTAGATTGGTAACCTCTTTGTAAAACTGGCAGTACTTTCTAAAACCTCCTGACAGTGTACCCAGGAGAAATGAATGTATAGGTCTACCAAAAAAACACATACGGCAATGCTTCCAGCAACTTTGTTTATGGGAGTCTAAGACTGGAAACAAGCCTGTATTCATTAACAGGAATGGTTGAAAAAATTGTGATGTAGTCATAGAATATAAAATTTGACCTTGCAATGTCATGGACTGAATTACTGCTACCCAAAGCATGGATGAAGCTTGTAGACATTATGTTGAGTTCAAGGAGTCAGGCACAAAAGAGTCGATACAATATGATCCTATTTATATGAAGTTCAAGAACAGACAAAGCCACTCATGATGGAAGCTATCGGAATCGTGGTTGGCACTGTTGTGAGTGGAAGATTGGCTCGGGAGAGCATGTGAGAGCCTCTAGTGCACTGGAACTATTTTACATCTTGATCTGGGGGACGGTTGTATAAATATCAACAGATGTAACCCTTCACTGAGTTGTACACTTAACATTCTTTACTGAATGCATTTAGACCTCACTGAAACGTAGAAATATTTGCTCTGGTTTATTCCATAGTTCTGGAATTAAATCAACAAGTCCAGTTGAGCAATGGCAAAAAGAAGGAAGGAAGAGAAGACCAGTAAGTCATATTGTAGCTCTCTTCAAGCAGTTGAGAAGATGTTATTTGAAAAAAAGATTTGCCTTATTTTATATGGCTTTCTTAAAGTGGGGAGGGAGAGAGAGAAACTTAAGCAGACTCCACGCCTAGCACAGAGCCCTCTTGGGGCTTGATCTCACGACCCTGAGATGACCTGAGCCAAAACCAGTCAGTTGCTTAACCGACTGAGACAGCCAGGTGCCTCTCATTTTATATGGTTTCGATTGAAGGCCAAGGACCAATAAAAAGAGTTAGATGCAAGAAAATTTATTTGAATACAATAAGGTTGTTTTTGTTTTTTCATTAAGAGGGTAGAAATTTATTAAATACACTGCAAGGGAGCAGAGGGTAGGATAGCAGAGGACAGGCCGTCTGCTGACTAGATTATGGAATAGCTACACATTTCAGCTCATTATAATAAAATTGTTACAATATAATTATAGACAACTAGGAAGATAAATTATATGAAATAACATAGAAGCGAATCAACTGAAGAGAGTTCATATTAATTTTTTTTTTAAGATTTTATTTATTTATTTGACAGACAGAGATCACAAGTAGGCAGAGAGGCAGGCAGAGAGAGAGGAGGCAGCAGGCTCCCTGTGGAGCAGAGAGCCCGATGTGGGGCTCGATCCCAGGACCCTGAGATCATGATCTGAGCTGAAGGCAGAGGCTTTAACCCACTGAGCCACCCAGGTGCCCCATTATTAATGTTTTTAGTTAATGTTCTTCCAGGTTTCTTTCTATGGGTAATTTTTGTATTTAGGGTTTTAAAAATGTTCAATAAACTTTGTATTTGCCTTTTAAACTGATGTTATGAGCAGCTCCATTATTACTTCAAATAAGTGGTAGTCTTAAATTTTTACAAACCTTGTAACATGAAAATATGCTATGACAGAGAGAGCTAGTTATTCTTCAATATAGTTTCACAACCCTCCCCCACTCTCCAATACTCCGAAGTCATGGAATTCTAGATTTGCAGCTCTGCAAATGACTGGAAATGGGGTTGGCAAAGGCCATATTCAGCCTGTTGTCTGTTTTCATACGGCCTACAGGCTAAAAATGTTTTTATAGTTGCAAGTGTGTATTAGTTGGAGTTCTCCAGAGAAGCGTATATATATGAGTTGGCTCCCATGATTGTGGAGGCTGAGAAGTGCCAGCATCTTCCACCTGCAACCTTGGAAACTGGCAAAGCTGAGAGCAGCATGCAGTCTGAGCACAAAGGCCTAAGCTTTGGGAGCTCTGATGTTTGAAAACAAGAAACTATGGAGCTCCAGCTCAGGAAGGGAGAGAAAGAGTTTGCCCTTCCTTTGCCTTTTTGTTCCTGTTGGGCCACTAAGTTTGGATGATGCTTGCCCACGTCTTCTTGACTCTGCTGGCGGGAGTTTGAATCAAATGCAAATCTCTTTTACAAACGCCCTCACGGACACACCCAGAAGTAATACCTCACCAGCTCAGTGGGCATCACTTAGCCCAGTCAGTCCAGTTGACATGTAAAATTAACCATCACAAAGGAATTGTTGAGAAGAGGAAGAGGAGAAGGAGAAGGAAAGGGAAGAGGAAGAAGGGGAAGAAGAAAGAGGAGGAGGAGACGGAGAGGGAAAGTAGGGAGAGGAAGAAAATACCACGGAGGTGTTATGTGGTTAAAATATTTACTACCTGGCCCTTTACAGAAAAATGTTTGCTGATCCTTAATGTAGAATAAAGACAACATTTCTGAGAGTCCCTTGCAGCTAGCTTGGTGGGTCCATGTGCTTAGTTCAGGCCTATGTACCTGGGCTACCTCTTTGCTATGTAGGAGGGACATACTTCTTTGCTCACCTTTTCCCTGCTTCCTGGCACATGAGTGCTATAGTGAACCATGTCGATGAAAGGAAAGCCCTAGGGATGGAGCAGTAACAAGACCGAAAAAGCCCAGATCTCTAGGTAACCTTGTCATCAGTAACTGTGTTGATCCTTAATCACTACAGATAGTTACCTACTGAGAAATACATTTTTATTTCATTTAAACCACTGTTATTTGGAGTGTCTGTAACATGCCACCCAATTTAAGATGTCATAGATTCAGTATTAGTGTAGACACCACTAAGAAAGAAAATATGCTTTCAAATATACTATTTCCCAATTTTATTAACACATAAAATCTTTGTTTTTCAAACGACTTTTTGGGGGGAGTGCCTGGGTGACTCAGTTGGTTATGTGTCTTCCTTCAGCTCAGGTCATTGTCGGGTCCTGGGGTCCTGGGATCGAGCCTCCTCCCTCCCTCCCCTTCAGGCTCCCTGCTCAGCAGGGAGTCTGCTTCTCCCTCTCCCTCTGCCCCCACCCCCCCACTCATTCTTTCAATCTCTCAAATAAATAAATAAATAAATAAATAAATAAAATCTTTAAAAACAATAACAACAAGAATGCTTTTTTTTTTTAAAAATATTTTATTTATTTATTTGACAGAGATCACAAGTAGGCAGAGAGGCAGGCAGAGAGAGATGAGGAAGCAGGCTCCCTGCTGAGCAGAGAGCCCGATGAGGGGCTCGATCCCAGGACTCTGGGATCATGACCTGAACTGAAGGCAGAGGCTTTAACCCACTGAGCCACCCAGATGCCCCAAGAATGCTTTTTTTAAAAAAAGACTCTTCTAGGCTTATTTTTGTAGAAATTTTAAAAAATCATATCTCCCTCTTGTGCACCCATAAGAAGGCCCCAAGAAACATAATAAGCAAAATAAATTGGTTAAGGGAGGACTAAAAGTTCTTCAGCTTATAGTGCAATTCCTCTAAATGATTTTTGACCCAAGATCATCAGAGATTGTGTTTTCCACATGATGCCATCCTCTGTGAGGACAAGGGTATTACCGACGCTGCATGGCTTGCAGGAGTGTTCTCCACTCTGGTGTATGCAGTGTGGATATTTGTGCACAGACCATGACCATTGTGTCACATGTGCTGCCTGGCAGAGAGGGATTGTAAGGTGCGTCCCCATCCCTGAGCCGTTAACATGTGAAAAGAGGCATTTTTGAATCAATGAGTAATGCTTCTGCAGAACACTTAGAAATTACTGACAAAGAAAATAATCATGGATACTCTTGAGGACATTAATACTATGGTGTATTTCCTTTTAATTTTTTTTCTTTAAATTTTTTTAACATTTTAATTCCAGCATAATAAACACAGTGTTATATTAGTTTCAGGTATATCTTTTCAATGTTTTAAAAACATTCTTATTTATATAATGGCTATCAAAATGAACCTACAGCTGTATACCCTGCTTTCTCATTTAATCATGAGCATAATTCATGTTATTAATAGTTATGGTAAATATTTACTAGACTTATAATATTCATTATGTCGATGTCCAATAATTCACTTAGTTATCTCATTAATAATTTAGCTAAACAAGTTCGCAAGCCAGAATGGAACCTCCTGAGAATTTTATATGAATGAGAGTCAAGTATAAAGAAATGACAGTGGAATCAACCATATAGGCTTTCAGGATATTTTTTCCCTAAAAATAAATAAATGTCCTTAAACTCCAAATAACAAATGAGAAATTTAACTTAAGGCTTTGCAGTCATTTTACAACCAAGAAGGCTCTTCCTTGGCTCATTGAAAATGTTCAATAATGTACCTCATGCTACGTGATCACCAAAGGATGACCATCACTCCCGCCCGGCTGTGGGGACAGATCCTGCTATGGAAACCATTTTACCAAAATGTCTTTTAAAAATATTGAGAGAGGACCTTAAATGCTCACAGTTTAGGTTTGAACAAAGCCCCAGAGATTGAAAGAGCTCTCGCAGCAGAATAAAGATCTCAGGTCAGATTACAGTTATCTTGTCACAGGAAAATCCTGTGAAAGAAATAAGTGAGATGATTTGATAGCATGTTAATAGCTCCCTGAAGATAGAAGAAGAATGGGCAAAGCCCCCCAAAAAAGAAAAAAGAAAAAAAGAAAAGAAAAGAGAAAGAAAGAAAAAATTAGTATCTGGGATAATTCTATTTCAGGACAGTTATTTTGGTTGATGTTCCTTGTAGTACAGACTTCTAGGTTATTAAAATTTTGAGACAGCCTAGACAGAGATTATCACTTGCACAGAAAGGATTATGGCTCCTGAAAAGATTTTCATGTTTATGAAGCACAGCACCAGGTCCTGACAGTAGAAAAGAAAAGGAAAAAAAAAAGGGGGGGGGCATCCCTAATAGAGCAAGAAGTTCATCCTTAGTTGTTCTGAATTTTGAAAGAAGCAATCTGTGGGGACCACCTAGAGCTACAAGATGGAGCATAATCTTTGATTTTATGAGTAACAGACAAGACGAGAGCATTTATTAGAAAGACCTTTCTCTAATTCACTCTCTGGTTTGCTTTCTCTCTTTTTTGGACAGTTACAGATACAAAGAAATAAAAACTGCAGAGCCAGATAAAAAGAGTAAACGTTTCACAGAGAGGAACTCCATTCTGTATTCAAGGTATAATTTGCCTTTGACAATTACATGTTAAGTAACTTCAGAATGATAAGACGGAAATTTAGACAGAAAATAAAGGAATGGAGAGAAAAACAGAAATGTGAAAAGAGTAGTATGTAGAGTACATTTTCTGGCATTGTTACAGTCTTCAGTAAGAGTGCCTGGAGGGTGTTTGGTTTTAAAAAACTAACATGTCCCCAGAATGGGAAAAACACTTGCAGGTCATCTATCTGACAAGGGACTGGTGTCCAGAATATATAAAGAACACTTACAACTCAATAAGAAGACAAGGAACTCAATTACGTTAATGGGCAGGGGATTTGAAGAGCCGTTTCTCCCCAGAGGACATAAAAATGGTCAATAAGGACACGGAGAGATGTTTCAGGAACATTATGATTAGGGAAATGCAGATCAAAACCACAATGAGGGGCCAGTTCAGACCCACTAAGTTGGCTAGAATTTAAAAAACAAGTAGAGTCGTAGCAAGTATTGACAAGGATGTCTCGGAATCGAACTCCTCATACATTGCTGATAGGGTTGTAAATGGTGCAGCTACTTTGGAAAACAGCTTGGCAGTTTCTGAAAATGTTAAATATAAAGTTAGCATATGACCCAGAAATTTCACTCCTGGGTATATACTGAAGATAATGCAAGCTATGCCCACACAATAACTGGTACATAAATGTTCACAGCAGCATTATGTGTAATAGCCCCAAATGGAAATGTTCCTCAGCTGATGAATGAATAATAAAATGACATATATCCATACAATGGACTATTATTAAGTCATAAAAATTAATGAAATACTGATCTATGTTACATGGATGAACCTTGAAAATATTATGTTAAGAGAAAGAAGTCATGAAAGACCACGTATTCCATTTATGTGAAATGTCCAGAATAGATAAATTGATCGAGATAGAAAAGGGACTACTGATTGCCAGGGGATGGGGGCAGAGAGGAATGGGGAGTGACTGATTATGAGTATGAGGTTTCTTTTAGGGTGTTAAAATGTTCTAAAATTAGCAGTTTATTCTTTTTTTTTTTTTACGAGTAATTCATGTCTTTTCATTTTTATTTATTCATTTAACAGAGAGAAAGAGCACAAGCAAGGGGAGCAGCAGGCAGAGGGAGAGGGAGAAGCAGGCTCCCCACTGAGCAGAAAGCCTGATAGGGGACTCTATCCCAGGACCCTAGGAACATGACCTGAGCTGAAGGCAGACGCTTAACTACTGAGCCACCCAGGTGTCCCAAATTAGCAGTTATTCTTGCACAACTTTTATTCTTGTGTATTCAAAAACACAAATTGTATACTCGGAAGTATGATTTTTACAGTATGTGAAATATATCTTAAGAAAGCTGTTATAGGGGTGCCTGGGTGGCTCAGTGGGTTAAAGCCTCTGCCTTCGGCTCAGGTCGTGATCCCAGGGTCCTGGGATGGAGCCCCGAATTGGGATCTCTGCTCAGCAGAGAGCCTGCTTCCTTCTCTCTCTCTGCCTGCCTCTCTGCCTACTTGTGATCTGTCAAATAAATAATAAACCTTAAAAAAAAAAAAGAAAGCTGTTATAAAAATTGATAACAATTCAGTTTAGACTATAAACAGAATTTCTAAAGAATCAATACAGGGTTAGGTTTCTAGATTCCCATAATACCTTTTATTTCAATAATACGAATTGCTGTATTACCTTTGTTTACGTGACTGAATCACGAAACTGAAGTGATAATTAGTCCTCCATCTGACCAGGCTATTGTGGGTTTTGCTTTCTTTCATTTATTTTTTTCTACTTTATTACAAATCAGGAATGAAAACAGGACTTTTATTTATTTGTTGCGATAATGGAAAAACTTAGTTTTTAAATTTTAATTACCCTGCGTGATCTGTCAAATGTCAACTCACATGTTTTTCCCCAGAATATACAATTAAAGGAAATGATTGACTAGAGGTGGAGTGATGGAGGATGATAAGCATACAAGTCTGGTCTTTTCATGGAGATTTTCTCATATTTAAACCTGATTTCCTACTTCATGTAAGCATTTTTGTATGCCAAATAATTTCAATGGCATATTTTGCTTCAACTGATATTTTTCAAGAATGGTTTACCTAGGGGCGCCTGGGTGGCTCAGTTGATCAAGCATCTGCCTTTGCTCAGGTCATGATCTCAGGGTCCTGGGATCAAGCCCTGCTTCGGGCTTCCTGCTCAGTGGAGAGTCTGCTTCCCTTTCTGCTTTTTCTCCTTCCCACCCCTGCCCCCTGTGTTCTCTCTCTCCTCAAATAAATAAATACAATCTTTTTTTAAAAAAAAAAAAAGAATGCTTTTCCTCGCTTTGATATTTTCTGATTATTGTGGCCAGCAGAACAGAACCCCTTCTCCTCCAAGACGTCCATATCCTAATCCTGGAATCTGCCTGTGTTCCACTATGTGGCCAAAGAGACTTTGCAGGTGTGGTTATCTTTGGCATCTTGGCGTGGAGAGGTTGTCCTGCAGTATCCTGGATTGTTCAAGTGAACCTGCTGTAATTACAAAAGTCCTTCTAAAGGAAAGGAGGTGGGGGAATCTGAGAAGGAGACGTGACCCTGGAAGCTGAGGTCGGTGTGAGACACGGGGTCGAGAGCCAGGAATATGGGTAGCCTCTAAAAGCTGGAAAAGGTGAGGAAATGGTTTCTTTCCTGGAACCTATTACTGATCCATTTTGGATGCCTGACCTTCAGACTTCAAGATAATAAATACATCTCGCCTTAATATATTCAGTTTGTGGTCATTTGTTATAGCAGTGATAGGGGACTAATACAAGCATCGCTGAAAATCATTGCTTGTTGTCTTCATGGACCACAGTTTTCCAAATCAGGCCGTTGTTTTGAAATAGTGAACAGTGGGAAATAGTACTTGAGTTGATGCAGCCAGATCTGTGTATAGAGGTTTGGTCTGTGGCTGTGGAGTGTGACCAGCTTCCAGGACACAGCCTGGCCACATGTCCATTGTCACCGTCATCCCATTTGCCTCTCCAAGAGAGGTTTAACACTGAACAGCACTACAGAGTGCTTGACACCAGCCCCCCAGGAAACCCCTTCCTGGCTGTTCCAGGTCCTAGCCCTCAAGTCACGTGCAGCTGCAGAGTCATGGGTCCTACATTCAAAAACCACATTTACTGAACCAAAAATTGGAGGACAGAGTATTTGCAATCTGGGTTTTTTGGAAATGTGGAACCTCTGGTTATCATCTAGATGGCTCAGTGAGTGATCGTGCACAACCTCCTTCATCCGGTGGATAACAGTGCAAGCCTTCAGAAGGCAGAGCTCCTTGTTTTTGCCTTTTTTGAATAATTGCCATGAAACAATGCCAAATGGTTTCTTGTTGAAACGCTGGACGTGTCCATTTTGTCTTTCGAAGTTAGCCGGAGTTCCAACAGATGGAAACACAGCGGTAGTTGCAATGGATGGCCACAGAGAGAGACATAAACAAAGGCGGGGAGCTGTGATTGAGTTTCCAACTGTGGAAAGCCCAAAGCTTCCTAGAATTCAGTTTTGATGGGGAAAAAAATTCCCAGGACAAATGTTCCATTGAATTCTTTAAACCTACGGGCAGAGAGGCTGGGTTAGACTATATAAGCTATAGACTGTGATGACAGAATATACATTGCCCAATTAAACCTAGTTAATCTGACACATATGGGGTGATATGGACTATTGTTAATATGCTGTATGATGATTAGGGAAAATGGCAATTAGCTCTCATGAATGACTGTAATTAGTATTATTTGCACACAGAGCCATTTTAAACACTTGTTTTCTTCTTTTATTTTCCGAGTTCTTCATATCTCAGTCAGAAGAACTATTCCTTCTGATTCCATGCTCTGTTTTCCATCAAAATCATTATGCAGACCACCCCACAAAGCAGAGGTCTATAGAGTGTCCAGACCCCTGCTTTGTCATCTGAGGACTTGAGTCTCCAGACACTTCCTTTGAGGATTCTGTTCTCTTCCTAGGAGTGCTCTGTTTCCTGCACCGAAGGTTTTGGGCAATGAGACTTTGTGCTAAGAGGTTCTGATTGCTTTCCACTTGTCCCGATGGGTGGGATAAAATCTTTTATTGGTCCAAGTCATAACCCACTGCTGTGGCTTTTAAAGGTATATATGCAAACTTCAGAGAAGAAAAGTTTAACTTCTTATTTTGTAGGGTGCATCAGATTCTGCATAGATGCTAATTCAGAGAATGCCTAATTGTCTCATCACCCCAGCCACACAGGAACTCAGCTCCCCATTTGTGTTGAGGCAAACATGTCACAGCTGAGATCTGCTGGAGCTCATCTTAGCTGTCATCTATGTGTCCAAGGCCTATAAAACTACATATTTTTGTGTTTAAGCAGAGGATTGAAAATAAAGAATAGTAGTACAGTGGTTGTAATGACAAAGACATAGAAATCGAATTGCTTCGATCTGTCATTCTATGTAACCATTTAGAGATTTAATTTTGTTTCAAATTTCTGGGCCGCAGGCACATTTGGAAGCCGCTAGAATCTATCCCAAAGAAGTAAGTATGCAGACAACATTGCAAATTCTGGAATTTAAAAGGATTTTTTAATATCTTGTCAAACTTATGCTAGTCTTTAGACTTTTTCTACTTCTGTTGCTTTATATGAAATAAACTTTTGAAATTGAAACTAATAAAGTGTGTTTTGATCACCTTCAAGCAGAAATCGGTTGACAAATGTAGTCATACTGTTTGCTGCATGAAAATGCAGCAAAGATCAGTTTTGGTGAGGTCAGTTAGACTTTAGGACAGAAACTATAATTTTATTTATTATTCATCACTAATATTGAATGGTATGTGCCTATACATTTTCCTTTATTTTTCAAGATGAGAGAGTATCAATCCCTTGATACTTTGTTTATGTCTCTCTCTGTGGCTATCCATTGCAACTGCCACTGTGTTTGCATCTGTTGGAACTCCAGCTGACTTCGAAAGACGGAAAACGTATCAATCTGGGCAGTTGGGTGTCTCGGTCAGTTAAGTGCCCGACTGTTGGTTTCTGCTCAGGTCGTGATCTCAGGGCTGTGAGATCAAGCCCCAAGTAGCCTCCACACTGGGCATGGAGACTGCCTAAGATTCTCTCCTTTCCTCTGTCCCCCACCCACCTCTTTCTCCTTCTCTTAAAAAAAAGTATCAATCCTTTACATTTTCCTTGTTGGTATTATAATATTTGCTTCAACTTTTATTAACAATGCTTTTCTGTCATGAGACTCTATAGGGAGAAATTTTTCACTGTATTTTTTTTTCTGGCCATTATTATTATTTGTTTCATTACAAGTATATTCTTGAAGATAATTTTGTCATAGAGGGGATGTGTTAAAAAAGGATATGCTCTTGGTATCACATAGGTATAGCACTGTGAGGAGACCCAATGTCTGAGAGTCTAGTGATAAAAAGATGAGAGGAAAAATAGTATTATAGGAAAAAGAAAAGTCAAAGAGATACAAGGTATCTCATACAAAAATTCAGATGTCTTTCTTCCCTCCAACAAATATTTTTGACTTGTTATACACTAATGTTCTCATCGTTGAGATCCAGCAATGCACTAAACAGAACTCTGCCTTTGAGAACTTACATGCTACCAGGGGAGATAGACGATGTGAAAACTAAAGCTAAATGAAAAAAATCATGTAGTAAGTTAAAATGGAATTGATACCATAAAGAAAAATAAAGCAGGGAGGGGGATGGAGAGTGTGGGCAAAATATATATTTTATACTTTGGTGAGGTTTAATTCATGTACAGCAAGATGGACAAAGCTTCAGCTACCAGCTTGAGAATTTTATATATATACATATGTGCATACACATTATAATATAATAATATTAATAATATTAATATATATAATATATAATACATTATATATTATATATTATATAATATTATATATGTATATAAAAACATTTTATATACATATATATGACCATTGTATTATTCCAGAAAATTCTCTCATGCTTCTTTCTAGTCAGAGCCCACTCACTCAGATGTAACTACTGGTCTGGTTTTTAACAGCATAGATATTATTCTTTATTCTTGAACTCCATGTAAATGACATCTGAGAGTAGGTGCTTTTTATGTCATAATAGATAATGATTTTGAGATTCATTCATTTTCCAACATATATCAATTGGTTATTCTTTCTATTGCTGCTTAGTATCCCATTGTATGAATATACCATACTTGGCTTATACATTCTCTTGTTAATGAACAACCGAATTGATTCCGGTTTTGAACTTTTATGAATAAAGCTTTAATGAGCATTTCTGGACAAGCATTTTGGTGGACATATTTGGTTGTTTCTTTGGGGTATATCCTGAGAGGAGAATTCCTAGGTCATAGGGTAACTCTATGTTTAATTCTATTAGAAATTGCCAGATTTTTCAGAGATTGTGCCTTTTTAAGTCCTTAGCAATATAATTCCCACCCCACCCCCCGCCTCACATTCTCCTGGAATCACATTGAATTTACAAACTGATTTAAGAACTGATATCTTAATGATAGTGAGACTTCCATTTTATGAAAATTGTATATCTCTTCATTTATTGCCTTCTTTCTATTGGTAATATTTTGTAGTTTCCAGTTTTGAGGTCTTACACATCTTAATATTTTTATTTTTTTTATAAACATATAATGTATTATTAGTATAGGTCTGTGAATCGCCAAGTTTACACACTTCACAGCACTCACCACAGCACATACCCTCCCCAATGTCCATAACCTCACCACCCTCTCCCTACCCCCTCCCCCTGGCCCCCCTCAGTTTGTTTTGGGACATTAAGAGTCTCTTATGGTTTGTCTCCCTCCTGATTCCATCTTGTTTCATTTATTCTTTTCCTACCCCCCAAGCCCCCCACATTGCATCTCCACTTCCTCGTATCAGGGAGATCATATGATAGTTGTCTTTCTCCGATTGACTTATTTCGCTAAGCATAATACCCTCTAGTTCCATCCACGTCGTTGCAAATGGCAAGATTTCATTTCTTTTGATGGCTGCATAGTATTCCATTGTATATATATACCACCTCTTCTTTATCCATTCATCCGTTGATGGACATCAAGATTCTTTCCATGGTTCGGCTATTGTGGACTTTGCTGCTATAAACATTCGGGTGCACGTGCCCCTTCAGATAACTACATTTGTATCTTTAGGGTAAATACCCAGTAGTGTGATTGCTGGGTCATAGGGTGGCTCTATTTTCAACTTTTTGAGGAACCTCCATGCTGTTTTCCAGAGTGGTTGCACCAGCTTGCATACCCACCAACAGTGTAAGAGGGTTCTCCTTTCTCTGCATCCTCTCCAGCATCTGTCATTTCCTGACTTGTTAATTTTAGCCTTTCTCATTGGTGTGAGGTGGTATATCATTGTGGTTGTGATTTGTATTTTTCTGATGCCGAGTGATGTGGCACAATTTTTCATGTGTCTGTTGGCCATCTGGATGTCTTCTTTGCAAAAATGTCTGTTCATGTCCTCTGCCCATTTCCTGATTGGTTTATTTGTTCTTCAGGTGTTGAATTTGATAAGTTCTTTATAATTTTGGATACTAGCCCTTTATCTGATATGTCGTTTGCAAATATCTTCTCCCATTCTCTCAGTTGTCTTTTGATTTTGTTGACTTTCCTTTGCTGTGCAAAAGCTTTTGATCTTGATGAAGTCCCAATAGTTCATATTTGCCCTTGCTTCCCTTGCCTTTGGCGATGTTTCTAGGAAGAAGTCGCTGCGGGTGAGGTCGAAGAGGTTGCTGCCTGTGTTCTCCTCAAGGATTTTGATGGATTCCTTTCTCACATTGAGGTCCTTCATCCATTTTGAGTCTTGTTTTTGTGTGTGGTGTAAGGAAATGGTCCGGTTTCATTTTTCTGCATGTGGCTGTCCAATTTTCCCAACACCATTTGTTGAAGAGACTGTCTTTTTTCCATTGGACATTCTTTCCTGCTTTGTCGAAGATTGGTTGACCATAGAGTTGAGGTTCTATTTTCTGGGCTCTCTATTCTGTTCCACTGATCTATGTGTCTGTTTTTGTGCCAGTACCATACTGTCTTGATGATGACAGCTTTGTCATAGAGCTTGAAGTCTGGAATTGTGATGCCACCAACATTGGCTTTCTTTTTCAATATTCCTTTGGCTATTTGAGGTCTTTTCTGGTTCCATATAAATTTTAGGATTATTTGTTCCATTTCTTTAAAAAAAACTTGATGTATTTTGATAGGGATTGCATTAAGTGTGTAGATTGCTTTAGGTAGCATAGACATTTTCACAATATTTGTTCTTCAATCCATGAGCATGGAACATTTTTCCATTTTCTTTGTGTCTTCCTCAATTTCTTTCATGAGTACTTTATAGTTGTCTGAGTATAGATTCTTAGTTTCTTTGGTTAGGTTTATTCCTAGGTATCTTATGGTTTTGGGTGCAATTGTAAATGGGATTGACTCCTTAATTTCTCTTTCTTCTGTCTTGTTGTTGGTGTAAAGAAATGCAGCTGATTTCTGTGCATTGATTATATATCCTGACACTTTACTGAATTCCTGTACAAGTTCTAGCAGATTTGGAGTGGAGTCTTTTGGGTTTTCCACATATAGTATCATATCATCTGCAAAGAGTGATAGTTTGACTTCTTCTTTGCCGATTTGGATGCCTTTAATTTCTTTTTGTTGTCTGATTGCTGAGGCTAGGACTTCTAGTACTATGTGGAATAGCAGTGGTGATAATGGACATCCCTGCCATGTTCCTGGAGGTCTTACGCATCTTATTAAATTTATTCAGGGTACCTGGGTGGCTCAGTCAGTTAAGTGGCTGCCTTTAGCTCAGGTTGGGATCCCAGGGTCCTGGGATTGAGTCCAGCGTCAGGCTTTCTGCTCAGCAATGTGCCTGCTTCTCCCTCTGCCTGCCTCTCCCCCTGCTTGTGCTCTCTCTCTAACAAATAAATAAATAAAATCTTTTAAAACATTTTATTCAAAAGTACTTAATGTCATTTGATGCTATTATAAATGGTAGCCTAAAAAATATAATTTTCCAATTGTGGCTGGTATATAGAGGTACAGTTGATTTTTGTGCATTGACCTTGTACTGCACAATCATGTTAACTCAATTAGTTCTAGCAATTTGTTTATTTCTGTGAATAATTTCTTTGTACAAAACCATGTTAAACATGTTTTTTTAAACAAAAACATGTTAAAATGTACAAAACCAATTGTTAAACAAATAACAGTTTAATTCTTCCTTTCCCAATTGTTATGCTTTTTATCTCTCTCTCTCCTTTTTTTTTTTTTTTTTTTTGGTGCCCTATTGCACTGGCTAAAACCACTAGTACAAGACTGAATAGAAGTGGTAAGAGAGGACATCAGTTTTATGTTTCCACCGTAGGACAAGTGCATTCAATAGTTCATCATTAAAGGTGATAGTAGCTGCAAGTTTTTTTATAGACATCAAATTGAGAAAATTCCCTTCTATTACTGATTTGCTGCTAGTGTTTATAGATGACCCCACATTGACTTTTGTCAGGACCTTTTTCTTCCTCCATTGAGTTAATTGCATATTTTGTTCATATTTTGTTGGGGGAACAGCCAGTCAGCAGAGCAGTCAGAACACACACATTTATTAGTTAAATTCATCATTGTCTATAGGCACAGTTTGGGGCTCCCCAACACAATTATGATAGTAACATCAAAGATCACTAACTGCAGATCCCCATCACAAATATAACAACAATGAAAATGTCTGAAATATTGTAAGAATTTCCCAAATGGGACACAGAGACACAAAGTGAACAAATGCTGTTGGAAAAAAGTGCCGAAAGACTGGCTTGTCACCTGGTTGCCACAAACCTTCAATTTATTAAAAAACGCAGTATCTGCAAAGTACAATAAAGCAAAGTAGTATAAATATAAAAGAACACGGTATGCCTGTACTAAGTAAAATACAGCCCAGAACTCCTTAGACAGACACAGAATGCACAGCCTCGAACATCTGCCAGCTGCCTGTTTCCCCTGTGCCTTATGGGCTAACACCCACACCTGATGCTGCAAATTTCCCTTCAATTTCAGCTGACCTTCCTTCCATGCTTCACAGTAACTCACAAGCTGTAATCCTCCCAGCATCCTTTCCCTTTTCCTTTTCCTTTCCTTAGGCACACTTGGGTCTCTTCCAAGGTCAATTACCTCATTTGTTGTAATACTTATATCTTAACCATTTAACTTCTAAAACCATGGTACCATTTGTATTAGGTTATTATCCTTTTTTTTCCCCATAATGTCACCAATGAAGTTTTTAAATGTTGTACCCCATATAGCTATTTTCCCTGTCATCTCTGTGGTTTTTATAGGGTGACTTTGGATAACATGGTGATTTTGAGTGATATCTCTTTTTGTGATAGCAGAACTGTGTTTAGAGATGGGCTGAGTATAGTGGGTTTTGCTGATGAATGGACCATAAGTTCTAAGTAGGATAGTGGCAGGGGTTTTAGGAGAAAAAGCAGAGAGGAGGGGAGGACAGTAGAGGGATATGCAGAACTGTGGGATTATTAAAATACGGAGTGAAGTGTGACCCGGGAGCCTGGAATGACTTGTGGGTTAAACAAGAGACAGAGGGTATAAGGGATTAATGCTGTGGTCTCAAGGCTGACAGTGGCACCAGGCTACAAGTGCTGGGAATCAGAGGGTTGACATTCAGGGTCCCTCATTATTTCTCCTTTCTAGCAAGGAAGTGAGGGGTTAAGGGGCTGCCATGGCAGGTGGGTTTTCTCTGGGCACAAGAGACTCCTGAGAGAGTTAACACTTAAGTGTGAATAAGTTCAAGGTAGCAAGGAGAGAATAGTCATTGTTACTCTGCTTGACTAGGACTAAGGGAATAAAAAGTGGGGGAACACTGGGCTTGCACATCTGGGGTGGGTAGAGGAACAAATGCCAGGGCAAGAGGGAGAATGTGACAAAACCAGAAGTTGGAGACGCACAAAAATAAATAATTTCTCAGCCTTCGTGGTTTACCTTGTGTTATTTCCAGCATCAGAGTGGGGATTGTGATGGGGACTTGCTTTTATTTCTGCCCAAACTCTCAAGTACTTTATGAAGTGGTGTGAGAAGAGAAGAGAAGAGAAGAGAACTCTTTGAAAAGAAAACATCCTTATTTTATCTTAAAAATAAAGTTAATGTTCTGCCACCAAAAAGGGAATGGAGTGCCGAAAAGTGAAGGAAGAACCAGAACCTGTCACTGTCCCCAAGGGCTTGAAAGACACTTCTGACATGTTAGAAAAATGTGCAGGGTTTCATTTTTAGTGTGAGTGGACCCACAGCTAAAAACTGATGCTAAAAACAAGACAGCACATACTGATGAATTTTCAAATGTTGCCTTCTGACTTTCAAATCTTGCATGGCGACATAAATGTTAGGAAGTCCAGAAAAGTATAAAAGGAAATTAAGAATTAAGAACGCCATCACTCAGTTTTATGTGTTTTTCTGAAGGCTATTTTATTTACAGTCAAATATTCCAACATCCTATCTGTGCCAGTTTTAAAGAATAGTTGTCACAGGCCAGCTGACAGGTTTTCCATCAGGGTTTTCCAGATTGTGCTCGGAGGCCATCCACACCAGAAAACTCCAGTGAACTTGTTGAATTAGTGACTCTTGGCCCCGCCCCAGGCCTGATGAATTAGGATCCTTGGGGGATGAATCCAAGAGACAACCTTTAAAACCTCCTCAGCCATTTCTCACAGTCAAGCTTGAAAATGTGACCTCAGGGGAAGACAATATAAGGAGGAATTTAGTTACACATATCTGGTTTATTGTCCTCTTCCAATTAAAATAATTGAATCACTGAGGTTATATTCTAAAGTCATATAACTAAAATTTACTAAGCTATGATGTGTCTGCCAGCTATTTTCTGTAGGGAAACTTCTCTAGGAGTCTGAGTATGAATTAAGTTATGTTGGAGATTTTGTCCCCCATTGGTTTGTGCCCCTAAATTGTGTGAAGCAGTCCGGTCCCTCTCCAAACCTTCCTTGTGTTAGTGTCTCCTCAGCGTTTTCTAGAAGCATCTGTGGATGGTGCTTCTATTAGGTCTGCTAATAGCCCCCATATTTACTATAGCTCCAGCCTTACTAATTTCACTCGTATCTCCATGGATTAAGGTTCTTCAGAGAAAGAGAACAAAAGGATGGGTACATAGAGATTTATTATGCGGAATTGGCTTATGTGATTATGATCTCTAGAGTGAGGCAGCAAGCTGGAGACCAAGAACTGGCAGTGTAGCTCTAGGCTGAGTCCAAAAGCCCAAGAACCAGGAGAAGAGAAGGTGCCTTTCTCGTTTGAAGGCTGGCAGACTTGAGACCCAGGAAGAGCTGCTATTTCAGTTTGAGTCCAAAGGCAGGAAGGAAGCTGGTGTCATCATTTGGAGGCCATGGTGCAGGTGGAAATCTCCCTTACTTGGGAGAAAGTCAGCTTCCCCCCCCCCCCATTTAGGCCTTCAACTGATTAGACGAGGCCCTCACATTAGGAAGAGCAATCTGCTTTACTCAGTCTACCACTTTAAATGTCTATCTCATCCAAAAGCACCCTCACAGAAATAACCAGAATAATGTTTAACCAAATATCTGGGCACTCCATGGCCCAGTCACATTGACACATAAAATTAATCATCCTACTGCTTCTCCCTTATTCAATCCAGATGGCACAAATAAATTAAATAATTTAAATGACACCTCCTTATTAAAGATCACATATTATTATGTATTAAAGTGCTGATTCAGGTTTTTAAAATGAAGCATTGCATTTTCACAAGCTAAATTTAAGTACAGTAACTAAGTTTAATACTAAGGGAGAGGCACTGCCATTGGCCTTCTGTTCTGGCACTTAAAAGACTTTGCTTTATTTTGACAAAAAAATTCTGTCTTTGCCAATTCTTTTATTATTTACCTTTGTTATTCTTTTAGATGGGTTTCTTGGAAATAGTGCATTCATTTATTTTTGCTAGCAAGTATTTACTGAGAGCTTCATCTGTACAGTCACTATGAGCAGTGGAGATACTCTTTTGACAGGTGTGGAAAGACAGCGTTGTGAAATAATTAAGCAAATCATCACTAAGTAACTTCTAGTAACACTTGTGGTGTGAAAGGAAAATGCAGGTTGTAGGTGGGTGGTGGCATGGGGGAACTGGGTGACAGGCACTAAGGAGGGCTCATGATGTAATGAGCTTTGGGTGTTCTATACAACTGATGAACCACTGAGCTCTACCTCTGAAACTAATAATATGCTATATGCTAATTAATTGAATTTCAATAAAATTAAATTTAAAAAAAATGTAAGACATGACACATAATGAAGCTTCTTTCCTAGAACTGAGGGCTTACAAAGTTGTGGGGATTTCCTCAAGCTGAGGTAATAAAGGGTGATTTATGAAGCTAGCTTATATTGGGTAGAAATAAATGATTTCAGGCAGAGGAGGTGGAGTGTGCAAAGCTTCTGAGGCAGAAGGGAGCTCAGGGCACTTGGATGCAAAGAAGTCTGGGGTGGTTGGAGCCAAGTGCAAGGGCCAGTGTAGGCTATGCAGACTTTGTTGTGCCCTTGCGATGTTTTCCTAAGATGAATAAGGGCCTCTAAAGGGTTTTAGGCAGAGTGGTGCTGTGATTGGATGTGTTATTCAAGAAGATCACCCCCAGAGGTTGGAGTAGTGGGGATGGGGGAGGGGCAGTGAGACAATGGTTTGGAGGGAGGAGCCATGATGGCTATACATAGCACAACAATGGTGACAGGAAACAGAGGGTATCTCCAAGAAATTTTGAAGGGACAGACTGATAGACTTGGATGTGGAGGAGGGAGGGGGAAGGGAGGGAGGTATCTAAAACCACCACCAATTTTCTGGGATAACTAATGGGGTGTATGGTGATGTAGGGTGAGTTTACACTGGAAGGAGAGCAACTTTGAGGGGGTAGATTTCAGACTCCTCTGGACTCAAAGTACCCGTGGGACTTCCAAGTGTAATAATATTAAATAGACAGTTTTGAGGGAAGGGGGAGGTCCAGAATATTCATTTAAAGACCTTTGGTTTTGACCCAAACAGGGCAGAGTGGAATTTTCTAGAATGAAAAGTTGTGCTTCCAGAACTCCACCTACTTTTCTGCCAAGTTGACTTCATGGTGATCACAGTCTCCAAGTGGATTTTGGAAGACAGGAACTGATGACACACTGAGTGGGGGGTTGGTGCATTGAAGGTGAGGAAAGACCAAAAAGCATTCTGTGTGTCTCAGAATTACACTCAAGCAGAAGAGCAGCAACAGCTACCAAGTTCCCCAGGGATTTAGGTCTTGCATATTGGGTCTGGAAAATGATCCCGAGGTCGATCAAGAGTCTTTCCTTATTCTATTCAGTAGGGCTAGTCTTATTTTGTTTGCCAATTCCATTGGACTTATATTAAGTGGAAATTATCTCTAGTACGAGGATTTTGTGGTGGTATTACTTTTTATTTTCTTCTTTCGTGCAGTATATTTTAAGGGAAGTTCAGAAAGCTAAATCAGAGGTTACCAGACAGATATCATTTTAAACCACTAGTCAAATTTCTTACTTTCTGATTTTATTATTTTTCAAAAGATTTTACTTATTTATTTTACAGAAAGAGAGAGCACAATCAGATATGGGGCTCCATCCTGAGATCATGAACTGAGATCATGATCAGAGCTGAAGGCAGACACTTACCTGACTAAGGCACCCAGGTACTTTCTTTCTTTCTCATTTTAAGATTTTTTTTTTTTTTGATTTGGTTGATTCTGCATAACTGTATCATCATGGTTTAGAAGGCATGGCGAACCATGAGAAACTCTCAACTAGAAGAAACAATCTGAGGGTTGCTGAAGGGAAGATGGTGGGGGGATGCAGTAACTGGGTGATGGGCATTAAGGAGGGCATGTGATAGAATGAGCACTGGTTGTTATATGCAGCTGATGAATCACTGAACTCTACCTCTGAACCTACTAATACACTGTATGTTAATTAATTGAATTAAAATAAAAAAGACACAGGGACCATGGGGTGCCTAGGTTGCTCAGTCAGTTAAACATCAGTCTCTTCATTTTGGCTCGAGTCATGATCTCAGGGCCATAAGATCAAGCCCCGTGTCATGTTGGGCTCTGTGCTCAGTGGGGAGTGCACTTGAAATTCTCTCTCTCCCTCTGCTCCTTCCCCTGTCTCTCTCTCCCTCTGTGTCAAATAAATAAATAAATCTTTTTTAAAAAACTACCAGATAGATAAAGAAGGAAAATACAACTTTTATTAGAAAAATCAATTCAAGGGTGGTCGGGTTATGGACATTGGGGAGGGTATGTGTTATGGCGAGTGCTGTGAAGTGTGTAAACCTGGCGATTCACAGATCTGTACCCCTGGGGCTAATAATACATTATATGTTAATAAAAAATAATTAAAAAAATGAAAAATCAATTCATCAAAACTGACACAGAATTGATACAGATGTTAAAACTGGTATAAAGAACATTAAAACTGTGATGATCACGGGGCGCCTGGATGGCTCAGTGGGTTAAAGCCTCTGCCTTCGGCTCAGGTCATGATCCCAGGATCCTGGGATCGAGCCCCGCATCAGGCTCTCTGCTCAGCAGGGAGCCTGCTTCCTCCTCTCTCTCTGCCTGCTTCTCCACCTACTTGTGATCTCTGTCTGTCAAATAAATAAATAAAATCTTTAAAAAAAAACTGTGATGATCTCTAAAGTTTATATGTTCAAAAAGACAAATGGGGACAAAGGAGATATAAAAAAAAGACCCAAGTCAAGTTTCTAGAGATGAAAAATACAATGTCTGAGATTAAAAAAACAAAACTGGATAGGATGAATGGCAAAGTAGACATTGTAGGAGAAAAGTGTCATGAACTGAAGTCACAGCAATAGAAACTAGCCAAAATAAACACAGGAGAAACTTTAAACATGAAAAGATCTTTAATGAGATGTGGGAAAACTTTAAACAGCTACTATACATGTATTGGAATATCTACGTGAGAGGAGAGAAAGGGTATGAGAAAAGAGGGGGGAAAAGGTTTTTGTGGATTTAGTTAATTTTGCCTACTGTATCATTACTATCTTACTGAGAACACTTTTTTAAAAAATCTAACCAGAAATATATTAAAAATGATACTATATTTTAAATAGCTCCTCCCAGATTTTAAAGACAGGAAAATTAAAGGTAATAATAAGAACTGAATAAACTATTTAGATTAAAAATTTTGTATTTTAAAAGATCAATATTTAGCATGAATGGGACATTCTCTTTTACCCCACTGGATGATTTAATAATATTTAATAGTAATACCATAGTAAAATAGTAATTGAATAATACTATAATAATTGAAAAATAATAATAGTATAATAATATATACTAATGGTAATAATAATATAGTAATATATTAGACTATTACATTTTCTTCAAATCAGGGAATTTGGTATTCTATTTTATTTTAGCTTCAATTTTTTAAAGATTTATTTATTTATCTGAAAGGGTGGGAGTAGGAAAAGGGGCAGAGGGAGAAAAGCAAGAATCCTCAAGTAGACTCCCTACTGAGCATGGAGCATGACAAGAGGTTCGATCCCAGGACCTTAAGATCATGACCTGACCTGAAATCAAGAGTTGGACACTTAACTGACGGAGCCACATAGACATCCCTGATATTATATTTTAAATGTGAGTCTTGGTATTTAGAGAGCAACAAGAGAACTCTATCTTTACATAAGGATTTTAAAAATTATTATTTAGACACTATTTATTTCCTACATATCAAGAGTAGTTGATACAGCTTTCGGCATAATTCATAATTATGAATTATTGTCTAAGTCAGTTGGTTGGAAGATTACAAAAAATGACGTAAGACTGAAATGAGTTGAATCAGGATTTTTTAACCAAAAAACAAGAGGCATTGTACTTAATTCATTGTCCTTGTGTCCTTGCACTTCTTCTCTAATGATCTCTTGAAAAAATAGATCTTCATTCCAATATGTAACATATTTGGCAGCATAAACAGAACATAAGCACTAATTTAACCAAATGTCATTAGTCTTTTAGTGCAAACGTAGAGCCAACCTGTGTTCCTTTGTGTTGGTAAATCTTTCCTCCCTCCCCACATCTCTTTTTTTTCTTTCTTTCTCTCTTTCTTTCCTCTTCCCCCCACTTCCTTCTCTTCCTTCCTTTCTTGCAACTAAGTACTCAGCACTTTTGGCAAAAACATTTTGCCAAAATATGTAGGGAGTATGTAGATGTCTACAGCATGATGTGGCCCCTTGGAGGATAGATATACACGCACATGATGCAAGTGGGTGATCCAAGAGACGGAATGAGTTGGATGTGTACTGAACATGGGCGCGGCCAACTTCTGCATTCCAAATTGAGAAACTGGGTTTATGGTATAGTTTTGGCAGGGCTGGGAGCAGGAGACCTGGCCAGATGGAAAGGGCTTTTTGAAATTACCTCGGTGACTGGATCAAGTGATTTGCTCACAAAATTCCCAATTTGGTATCCAAATTGAGGACTTTTGCGATTGAAAAATTTTATGAGTGAAATTAGAGGCTATTAAAGGCAACATCCAGATCCAAATGACTTCACTTGACTGAGGGCCAAAATGCCTTTGTGGATCGCAGTGGCTGATGTGAATAGCACTCCGAGGTGAGTCAGGAGCCAGAAGAAACTGGGACAGTTGTTTTCTGCATCAAGCCAGAACCGCTAAGCGAGCCAGCTGCCATGTTTGGGACCTCCTCACATTATGAGCTGTTTTGAAGGGTAGTTTCGAGAAGAGAGAATTCAGTCTTGGCTGTGTTTCTCTCCATGTCATTATATATTCAAGATTAAAAGGTATGGTCCAATGAGGCTGGGAAATGTTGAGTAAAACAAAGTTATACAAGGTTTTCTACTGCAGGACCGCTCTAAGACATTAGCACGCTAATGTGCGTTGTCCGCCCACAGGACTACTTGCCACGGCTGTTTATGTAGTAACCTCTTTTCCCTGGAGCATCTTCTAAGAGTTGTGTTCCACAAAACGTACTTTGGGAAACATTTTATTGGGTGAAGATTTAAGTACAAGCTGCCGCTGAGGTAACCATTATGATTTATTATCTGACATAAGCGTCTTTGAGAATATTCAGGAATCGATTAATAATGGTGCCTGACAACAAGTATCAAGTGGGATTGGCTTGGGCAAAACAAGAGGTGACACTCTGCAAGTTACAGCTTAAAAGGGATGTTGCAACAGCAATTGTTACCCTTTCAACACCGTAAAAGCAAAGGTTGCCTGTTGGAGAAGTCCCACATTGGTCAGGCATAGTCTGGTCCTGGCATCCTTTACTGTGGGAACTACCCATTGGAAGTTTGGCCTCAATGTGAGCACCATGCTGGGTTCCCAGGGGTGGCAGCCAGCGGGTCCCCACAGCAGCTCATGAGAAGATCTGAGAGGCACCTTTCTGGGACTGCCACCTGCGTTAACTTGCCAAAAATTAAAAATTATTTGTTGAACCGCCACTATCATTATTTCAACCTCATTGTTTGGTTCTGGGAATTGGACCATAGCCTAGGACACCACAGCCCAGTAGAAAAAGAGACTGATAGTTCTTCATAATTGGGAAATCCCTGGGCTATTGCAAGTTGCCTACCCCAAGTGGGCATTCCGTGGCAGAGCTGTCAATCATCCCAGAAGATGCAGTTCATCAGGAGAAACACATTTATGAATAAGGGAGGAGGATTCCATCCTGGGCTTAGAGACAGTCTTGCTTCCCATTAAAGTCTATTAGACTAGATGTGGTATTTTGTGAAGACAGCAGCGTGTCACAGCTCTGTGACTTATGGTTACATGGCTGATTCCTGCTCCTGGTCAATTCCAACAGAGAGAAGAGAATCCTAACTGTTTGGGATTCAAAGCTCAAAACCTTCCATGACCCTGACTTGGCTATTGAAAGGGGGCTCTTGGGGGTTTTCATGTCCTGCCTGGAGTCACATTTACATATACCAGGACTGATGAAACTTTGTCATGATGGCTCTCTTCTTCTCTGCAGCTAATTCTGGATGAAGATGGATTCTGACTCAGAAGAGCAAAATGTAGCATTTGTCTGTGACTGTATTCCAAAGCCAAAATAAAAGATTGTTATTATGCCTGTAATGGCTAATTTTATGTACCACTGGGGCTAGGCGATGGAGCCCAGATATTTGGTCGAACACCAGTCTAATTCTTGCTGTGAAGTTTTTGTTTGTTTGTTTGTTTGTTTTTGTTTTTTTGGTGTGATTAAGATTTAAATCAATAGGCTTTGAATGAAACAGATTACCTTCCATAATGTGGGTGAGCCTCATCCAATCAGTTGAAGGCCCTAAGAAAAACAAGACTGGGGTTTTCTGGGGAAGAGGGGATTCTGCTGTCAGATTACCTTTAGATTCAACATTAACTCTTCCCTGGGTCTCCAGCCTACTGACCTACCCTGTAGAATTTGGCTTTGTCAGCCCCCACAATCACGTGAGCTAATTCCTTAAAATAAATCTACACACGCATACACACACACACACACACACACACACACACACAGTGCCTATTGGTTCTGTTTCTCTGGAAAACACTAATACAGCCTCTTAACAGAAGCCATGACACACCACATCCTAAATGATGACTAATTCAAGTAGTTGGTATTTTACCTTGAAAAGCATTATCTGTTTCTCCTACCCCTGTGTATCATCTTGACAATGAGGAAAACTATAACTAATAGTATTGATAGTAATAGAGGAAGTGGGATTGTAGACAGAGAACTCTTACGGAGTACTACTCTGAACTAGTTATGTTCTAGGTGTTTCATATGTATTAACACTTAGAAGTTCACACTTAATAGACGAATGAAGTGAGGGTGACGGCTCCCATTTTGCATCTAGGAGAACTGAGGCAGAGTGAGGTTATGCAGCTTGCTCATAAGAATGGATCACCTGGTGTCTTTTGCTGTTTGACAGAGTCTTGGCTCTAGAATTGTTTAAGTATTGAGGCTGGGAAGGTGGCGAGGAGAGGACAGCTTTGCACAGGGCTCAAGGAACTTCCAGGAAGCAGAGACATCAATCTCTTTCATTTTGACCTTAAGGGAGATATGCTTAAAAGCACAGACTCTTGAACCAGCATCCTGGGTTCAAATACCCGCTGTCAGTTATCAGGTATGTTACCCTACTTCTCTATGTCTCCGTTCCTTCATCAGAAAAAATGGGGCAAAAATTAACATTTACTTCATAGGGTCTGTATGAAGATTAAATGAACAAAATGCCATTGTTTCTTTGCTTAAAAGTCAATATATCAGAACCACTTTGAGGGCTGAGGGGGTGCTGATAGATGTCTGGATGGCTCAAAACTATACCAAAGGGTCCAAGAGGAGATCACATCAAAGAGGGGCCATCTGGGCATGGAGCCATGAATCCTTCTGCCTCCTCCCAGCAAGACACTGCCCCTTGGATGAGGCAGGCTGGTTCCAGTGCAACCTTTGGACGATGCTGCACATCTCTCCTACCTCTGTTAGCCTGGGTGGCCTTGGGGCAGAATGACTAAGCAGAATACAAATGAAAGAACTTAGCCATAAGTGCCCTGTCACGAAGTACCTTCAAAAGAGGGGAAAGATCCCTCTTGTTTTAAGAGGTATGGTCTTAAAAGAGGATCAGGATCACCAGTGACCTCATTGAAACAGTGAGCAAGGGTACACAGCCTTCCAAAAACTCTCTAGTAACAACATCAGCAATGGCAATGAAATAGGGACTGCTTAGATCTATAGTTTTCTCTCTACCTGCTATTTGAAAGCCAGACTGGCCACTTTAGAATTCTTATGTAATTCTGGGCAAGTGAGTATTGGAGTACTTAATTTGGAAGTTATGGAGTTATAACTTTATTTGTGTCTGGAGGTGGCAAGATAGTCATGCTAAAATATTTTTGAGATAGGTATTATAATTAATTTTAATTTTATGAGTGTATGAAGACTTGGAAGCAGTGTCAGGATTGAGGCATGAAGGAGGAATCCAATCTAGGATTCAAAATGTACTCAAGACTTGTTTTACAAGTAATTTTGCATTAGCCCCTGTTTTGAAATACCACAAAGCATTTTCTAGACCTCAGCAGTGGTGCTGATAATCCCCAATTTTTTTTTAATTAATTCAAATTCTCCCCCACATCTTCTAGAAACAGAGGCAGAAATTCAAACCATAATAGATGTCTTCCAAAGTGACTGTGAGTCATAGCAGGAAGTGTAACAATCAGGAGAGGTAGGCTGAAATAATGCCGAGTCACCCATCTGATGGACTGTGGGTCTAATCAAGTTGAAGCTTGTCCTCCAAAGGGACATTCTTGTTTTTCAATTTATTTTAATGTGTATGATGAAAGCTATCTATTTTTGACTAGTCTGCAAGGTGCTGCAGAGAGGATGGCATCACATCATACAAAGAGACATGGAGAAGGAAGAGAAGAAGATTCTTGTTCTTCCTCCTCCTAGTAGTGGTGAGGTGATCTAGGGAAGTTACTTAATTTCACAGGATTAAAAAAAATGCATCAGCTACTTAAGTAGGAACTAGACCAGATCATTAAGGGTCTTTCCAAAACAACTATATGTATTTTCAGATGTTCAAAGGTCATACTATGTTTCTTGGTACAATAATTATCTCTCTCATTTTCTCTTTGTTTTTGAATGTTATACAAAGAGTATTTGTTGCCAATTAAAACTATTTTAATAAAGAATTTGTACTATTAGTATATCTGTTTTCCTAGTTCAAGAATTGCTGAAATGGGGGACGCCTGGGTGGCTCAGTGGGTTAAAGCCTCTGCCTTCTGCTCAAGTCATGATCTCAGGGTCCTGGGATTGAACCCCGTGTTGGGCTCTCTGCTCAGCAGGAAGCCTGCTTCCCCCTCTCTCTCTCTGCCTGCCTCTCTGCCTACTTGTGATCTCTGCCTGTCAAATAAATAAATAAAATCTTAAAAAAAAAAAAAAAGAATTGCTGAAGTGCCATAGTGAGAAACTTAAGAAATTTGGCTGACAGAACTCTGGTTCCCATACATTATTTTAAAGTTGGAGTGGAAGTGAGATCTTGATCCTAAATCTTTTGCAACACGGTTGACCTGACTCTCTGGAATTTAGAGGGGGGGGAATCTTCTCTGGTGTTCCAAAGGCCACCAAAATTCTCATTTTGGGTCAATACGGTGGGGATAAGCTTTGGGACACCACCTTCTTTGGTGGTTATGAGACCATGGGCTGGTTTCTTAATCTAATATTTTTTCAGCCATCTTAGAATAAAGGTTGCTTTATGGATGAAATAATAACCACAAGGTCTTAATAAATTGCATGTTCTGTAAAGGGTAAAGAGCGGGTGTTTATTAGAATTGTGTAAATTAGTTGTGCTAACAGAAGGAAATTCTTTTCTTCAATCTTTTTCTTTATGTAAAAATATTTTTATTGTTTTTCAATTACAATTCCTGACTAAGATTGCCAAACATAAACTATTTAATGTGCAAAAATTGTTGGGTTTTCTTAAAATCAAATCTCGACATCACAAAGTGATATTTGTTATATTTTGGATTCCTTAGAATGGAATATTCTTATCAGAATCGTCATACTCTCAAAAGAGTAAGCAAGGATAAAAAAATTTAAAAATTAAGAACAAATAAACTAGTTATTACTTAGTTCATTCTCATCCAATTATAATATGTACTTGAATATCTCCTAAAAAGGAACATTTCTACCTAATGCATTCATTCACCAGTGCACAAAATAGAAGGGAAGATAAAATTACAAAAACCTTTAAAGAAATAATAGAAATTAAATATACACTTTCAGTAGTCTAGCAGTGGAAATATCTGAAAATCATGAGCAATTTAGCAAGCTAATATTGAAACATCTGCCCCTTAATAAATATCAAGTACATAAACAATTAAGTTGGTGTATCAAGAAGCTGATTTAGAGATAACAATTAGAAGGTAAAAATGCCAAACTAATTTTTTCCTTCCACTTTATACAGAGTATTTTACTATAGTTGCTGAATACACAATTTCCCTCTTACCACTTTGAAGACTTCTGTCATGAAAATAATAATTGATTTGTCTGATGTTTTGATATAACAGGCTTCTCAGCGGTATTTTGTCTCATTACCGACTAAAATTTATTTCCCCATGAAACACAACTTTTATTATCTTAGGAGTGCCTTGGGGACTTCGTGGATTAATTAGTTTGTCACTTGCCTGCCTGTAGTGTTGTGACAGGCAGAAGTGGGAAGACATGACCCTCTGACTGCAAAGCTTCTGATACATTGAGTTTGTAGTTTTCCTTTCTGTCAGGGACTTCCCTTCAATTTTGAGGTAAGGCTGCTGCTTGTCTGGCTTCTAACTTGGCGGAGAACATGGCCTCTGGGTTCCTTTTCACAAGGAACGTCTGTGGATTCAACTGTAAGCCTTAAACGGTATATTGGTTATTTTGCCTTCTTCCAGAAAATCAGTTTCCTGGAATATATTGGGAAGCATTTCCCACCCCCTTTCCAGCACATATTCATACATATGCATGAAGCAATGAGTATATTCATTCTGGCTTTCTCACAGCCTGGCCTGGATCATTCTATAAAGTGTGTATGTTGTGCCATTTCTCAGGGATTCTCAGTCTCTGGCTCTGCTACCTGGCTCCCTAACTGTGGCTGCCTTCCTGTTCCTTGTGTCAAACTTCCCCCTCACCAGTCTGTGCAAGTTCTTAAATCCATGGCTCAGGGTCTCTCCTTCTGTGGAAACCTCAAGTAAGGCATCCTATAGCTATTTGCATTTCATTCCTTTCTTTCCCTCTCCTTGGCTGGCATGAGAGACCTTGGGAAGTGATAGTTGCTGAATTGTCTCACTGAGCTTTCTGGGGTCTGCCACAGACCTGATTCTGAAAGATTCTGGAAAAATCTTTGTTCCATCAGGTTTATCTGCCCTCTCTTCATCTTGTCAGAATTGGCCATAGTTTTTCGGTTGCTTAGATTGTTACCTGTTTACTTCCCACATTCCAGAAGTCCACGGGCTTACGCAGAATTTGTCCACTCATCCAGTCAACTCACCACTCAAGACATATATGTTGCCAAACTACCTCTTCATTGTCACGGAGACAGAGGATTTGTCTTGGTTATCTGATACTCCAAACTACCTTAAAACAACAACCACTTATTTCTCATGATTCTGTGGATTCTCTGGCTTTGGTCGGGATGTTCTGCTCCTCTCAGGGATCGCTCATGGGGCTGTACTCAGCTGGGAGCTCTGTTGGGCTGGAACATTCAGAATGGCTTCTTTCCCACATTTGGGACCTCAGCTGCTACCTGGAATGGCTGGGGCTTACTGGGTCTTTCTTTTTCCATCTGGTTTCTCATTGTATTGATGGTCTAGCTGAGCTTCTTTACCTGGCATCTGGTGTCTAAGGTGAAGGCAGAAGGTCTCAGATCTTTGAAAGCCCTGATTCAGAGGTCCCAGTGAAGGGAAGATTCATTATTTCTATTGCCTCCTCTTGGTCAAAGCAAGCCATTGACCTCTTGGTCAAACCAAACCAGGTTTAAGGAGTGGAGAAATAAATTCTACCTCTTGATGGAAGGAGAAGCAGGCCCCTACAGGAATGAGAAGAATGGTCGGTGGCCATCTTTGGCAATGATCTGCCATTAGCACACAATTTCTTTCACTTGTTTTTTCATCTTACTACTCCTCCTCTTCCAATGATTTAGCTTACCTTAGCCAGAGATTTTCTTCTCATTTGCCTTGGGTCTTCAATCTACCAATGCCTATCCATCCTATATAATATGTCTCTTTTGAACATATTCTACTAGGCAGAGTGGAACCACTCGGTACAACAGCTGAGATATCTCTTACTTATCTATAAGATATCATGTAGTCTCCTTGGTAACTACTTCAGTAGTTCTGTCTGTGCTTAAATTTTTTAAAAAATTTTTATTTTAAGTAGGCTCTGTGCCCAATGTGGGGCCTGAACTCATCATAGCCCTGAGATCAAGAGTCACATGCCCTACTGGCTGAGAGATCCAGGCACTCCCTGTTTTTAAAGGTTCAATTATATTTTTTTATTAGAAGTACAATGGACACACAATATTACATTACTTTCATGTGTACAACATAGTCCTTCCACAAGTCTGCACACTATGCTGTGTTCACAATGTAGCTACCGTCTTTCACCATACAACCCTTCTTCAATCCCATTGACTATATTCCTTATGCTGTACATTTTGTCCCCAGGACTTACCCATTCCATCACTGGAAGCCTGTACCTAATTAATTATTTAAAAACAAAAAGTTGCAAACATCTCAAGCTCTCTATTTACCAGATGAGTACCTAGAAGAACTGCCTTGGCTGTTTGAGTATTCTTGTCATATAATCCTCCGCTTGTCATTTTATAAGAGGCACATATAACAGGAAGTTAGAGCTGGTTACTGGCAGAATTAGCTTCCTTTTCCTAGTATTTTAATGGGTGAGAAATCTGAGAAACTTAGAATTGTACTTTTGCAACTGCCACTTGAAGCGGCTTGTTGGCCTTGTCCTTGGGGAGATCTGTCAAGCATTTCTGTCTCATTATCTCCCAGAGTTCCTCATGATGGAAAGGAAGGTGGACCTTAGCAGTTTACCCTTCTTCCCACCCCATTTCCTCAGAGAGTGCTCCTTGAATTAAAAACAAGCATGAGATCAGTTTTTGGGCAAAAAAGTATGTCTTCCTTGTCTTATCTTCCTTTTTTGTTTTTGTTTTTGTTTTTGTTTTTGTTTTTTGTTCTATTAAAAGATTTGTCCTAGAACCAAGAGAATTTTTGGACAGTGTTTTAGAAATTAATTAAAAAGAGACATCTTCTGTATCTCTAGTATTCAACAAAATGAAATTATTTACTGTTTGCCCTTTTCTCAGCAGGGAAATAATTACTCAAATGACTGAAAGCTATGTCCTTTCACCTCTTTTTACAGATATTTTGAAACCTCTTTTCTGCTTCTCTAAAGAGCAGTTCGAGAAGAAAAGGTATTTGCATATTTTTTCTGTCATGTTATAATTGTAAAATCAAGCCATCTAAAAAACTAAGAAGGTCCTCATCTTCACATTACTGTCATGTTATTCCACATGACTGGCTTAACCAGAACAAAACCAGTGTCATTGACCGGATGGGGCAGATTCTGGAAAATTCCATGTAGAGGTAGAATACACTATTCAGAGGCCCTATCAGCCAACCAGGAGGCCAGCTATTAGTTCTGGAAGGTGTGGGGTGAGGTGGCACAATCTGACAAAGGTGTTATAGTGCTCCGAAAGCCTAGCCTGGCTTGGTGAGGGAGAAAACAGGTACAGAGCATTTTTGGAGTCCTAACTGTGAACCCTTAGTGTTAGAAATGCCTATTCTTGCCAGCAAGGCCTCAAGCCACAACTCAGGGGCTTAAGAAGAAAATTAGAATTTCCCAAGCAACTGATTAGTAATAGCAAGGCAGGACCTTGGTCCAAGAAGAGCCAAGATTCTAACAGGTTTTCCGGCTGGGAAACAAGGCAGAGACTATTTGTCAGATGTGGAGCACAGATGTCAGAATGTTGTTGCAGGCAGAGCTAGAACTCTTCAGATTCCTTCGAAGTGAGGTGGCTGTGGGGGTTCCTTGCCTTCATCTGTGGGATATTAAGACTCCACAGGTTAGGAACGAGGCAAGGCTCACCAGTTTGTATTGTCTCTTCCACCAACTGTGACAAAGTAGGTGAGCAATTAGGGACTTTTTTTTTTTAAGATTTTATTTATTTATTTATCTGAGAGAAAAAGAATGAGAGAAAGAGCATGAGATGGGGAAGGTGAGAGGGAGAAGCAGACTCCCTGGTGAGCAGGGAGCCCGATGCAGGACTCAACCACGGAACTCCAGGATCATGACCTGAGCTGAAGGTAGCTGCTTAACCCACTGAACCAACCAGGCATACCAAGGAACTGTTTTAATTCAGGGTGATTTTATGAAAGTATTTTTTTACTTATGATGCAAATATCCTCCAATTGGCAGGGATACCCCAACCCTTAAGGTGGGGTTTTGTCCCCAGGGAAAAAAAAAAATTTTGAATGCTTTAGGTACAAAAGTCCTTTCCAGCGTTTGTCCATGATGAGATATAGTAAATGACAGAGGATGACAGTTCCAGGGTTGGCATGCGGAGGGGGTATGAGAGTATGGAAGAGTAGCTGAGGGGGAGGAAACCTCATTTTACAGCTGCAGTGAAGATTGGGGCTGATGTGGGCTGCCACAAAAGACATGTCCCACATTTGCTAGCCAGGATCCCTCATTTTCCAAATTAACTATTGCTCACTGACTTCAAGTACTTACAGTTTTGTCACCATAGACTTAGCTGAGAAGGCAGGATTAAATAAATTGCACAATCAGATTTCTCACCAAGATAAAGTTTAGAATTTGATAGACTACTACTGGAAGGATCCGGTTTCTTTTTGTAGCAACAGAAAAAAAAAATTCCTCTCAGGTCAGGAAAATGAAGTTGTCCTTTCTCTACAATCTCGTCTTTTCTGTCCTCAAGTCTGTAATCACTTCAAGTCAACAATTATATATGAGGCATCACTTGTATACCCCATACTAACTATTTTGAACAGGAACAAATAAATAGAAGTTAGCCCTTGGTACGTCTCGTTCACTGAGTGTTTATTTTCTCAAACACCAAGCTTGTAACTTAATGTATATGTCTCATTTAATCCTCATAATAATTCTTTGGGGTAGGATTGAACCAGTTATTATTGCTGTACAACAAATAACTCCAAGACTTGGCAGCTTACAATGACTATATTATTACGCTCACAGACTCTGGGTCAAAAATTTGGAGCACAGAGTAAATGGCTTATTTATGATTCATGAAGTTTCAGGTCTCAGCAGTGACAATTTGAGAGCAGGATCTAGAACCATCTAGGAATGTACTTACATACCTGGTGGATGATATTAGCTATTAACTAGGCATGCTGACTGGGGCACCTAAACTTGGCCTCTCTTTGTGGCCAGGGTCTCTTCATTGCATAATGTCCCAAGGACCTCCCAAAGTGATTATTCCAGCTAACACAGAGGAAAACTGCATCATCTTTAATTAATAGCTTTGGATGTCATTTAACATTATTTCCAATGCACTTTATTGGTTACAAAAGAATTTCAAGTTAGCCCTGAATTCACAGAAAGGGTACATAGATCCCCACCTTTTGAATAAAGAATTTGTACACATATTTTAAAACAGCCATAGTCTGTCCTCATGTAAAACATGTTTGCTTTCTCCCAAGATTCCCTAAAAGTGACATGTCATCAGACTTAGGCTTGAGATCTAGTATCTCATCATCAAAATCAATTCATGTGTGGATGAGACTTCTTGAGGACAATTTCTCTGGAATGGCTCTTCAAATTATGGTTCCTCTTCATCCAAGAACCAGAAGATTCAAGAAACAAACTATTTACCTTATACACACCCAACTGAGCACCAATCAGAGATGGGAAGGGATAACTGTTTATATACTGTTTCAAGGGTAGAGAATGGGAAGCAAATGGCAGTCAGTGGTCCATAGCAATTCTGAAATCCAGTCAGACATGGCATCCAGATCCTTGATCAGTTCTATTTCTTAGGAGTTTGTCTCAGGGGTTTTGGATTCTACCATCTGAACTCTTGGTTCTACCCTTTGAATCACCTTTTCTTTTCCATAGGAATTGGTCCATGTTTGAAATTGAGTAAACTCCTCATCCCGCTTCCTGCCCATAGTAATATGTAAGAAGTCCTCCCTTCATGTACTATCTCCATCCCTCTTAGTACAAATCAACATGTTTCTATCAGTACAAGTTTCTTAAAACTTGGTTGGTTTTCTCTGACTCTTATTAAAATGCATTCTATTATACAGAAATCACAAGCATAGCTACCTTTAAGCTATCTTCTTTATCCTTAGGTCCCTGAGAGGTTGCTGAGTGACGAGACCCTTGGAAATACTGGAAGCTCTTTAAAAGGGAAAGTCTATGAGATATGCCTTTGATATCATTAGAGGTCTTTTTGAATGTCTGAAAATTTCTATTAGAATCTTTGAGCTCTTCCTAAGGCCTCAGCAAATGATCTTACAGCTTATCTTGTTATCTAACAAAAATGTTATCTTTGCCCTAGAGATATTTCTTAATTAGGAAATTGTTTGCCATTTGAAGATGCCAGGAATGTGAAACAGTTTTACTTTTGAGCTCAGCAAGGTCTGGCTTCTGTGTGTTTCCTCAAAATTTTGCTTGAACACTAAACAGTTTGCCTTTTAGCGCATTTCATTTGCATTTTTTTTCATAGGCAGCAAGAAGAAGCCAGGTAGCTTTTTAAACATTCTGCAGGGAAATCTGCTTAGCTAGATCATCAAATTTACTAGGTGTATTTCCAATTCTTCACATTACCACATCTGATAGTTTGGCCAAACTTTGCACCACTAGGTAATAAGATTCACTTTCCTCTAGCTACTTATAACATTTTCCTTGTTTTTCTTCAAATCCTTACCAACAGCCTCCTCTACCCTTGTCAGGCTTCCATTAACTGTCTCCTTAAGATTTAGCTACAGCCAGACAGTGATCTTAAAGCCAATGTCTCATGCTTTATTCTACTTCTAGGTATCAAATATCTGTCTTAATTCTTATTGCTATGTAGTAAATTGCTTCCAGTATGAGCAGCTTAAAACAACCATTTCACCATGCTCATGTATCCTATGGCTCAGGAAGTTGGACAGAATCAAAAGAAATGGCTTGTCTCTGCTCCATGATGGCTAGGTCCTCAACTGGGAAGACTCAGTGAGCAGGCAGTGACTTGAGAGTTGAGGACTGGAATCATCTGGAGGGGTCTTCACTCGCAAGTCAAGTAATTGATGCTGGGACCTCAGCTGGGGCTCCCTACTGCAACACCTAACATACGGCCTCTTCATGTGCCCTAGGCTTCTTCTGCAGCATGGTGGCTCAGGGTAGTTGGACTTCTTAAATGATTGCTCAAAGCTCCAATGTGAATATCTCCGTGAATAAGGCAGAAAGTGCACAACTTTTATTGACTTGGTCTGGAAAATTACTCGATAGCATTTCTTCTGTACTCTACTGATTACAAACAAGTAGTAAATGCATCTAGTTTTAACAAGAGTATATGAAGACTCTGTCTCTTCATTGGAGAGTCTACAACTGGGGAATGTATGTTAAAACACCAATCAACATTATGATCTTATTTTACAGATAAGGTTAAGTGGCCAAACCCAAAGTCATTTGACTCCAAAGCCAAACCTCTCCATCATTAAGGTGTACTGCTTCCAAATACACTAGAGAGCAAACATTAATCACAGGAGATAATTTTGAGCTAAAAGATGCCTTTCTTGAGCTGAACTTGGGTGAAACTAGAATTTTTGATGTTAATTAGAAAATAACAAAACCAGTTGTGCTTTTTTTTAAATAAAATTAAGTTCTCATAAAGAAATACATTGAACAAATTTCCTTGGGCATAGGGTACATTGCAGGTGAGCAGAGAGAAAAGGCTAGACAGGTAAGATGGTAGTATCTCATGAACTTGAACTTTTTTCTGTAGATAGTGCCATCTAAGGTATCTGAGTAGGAAAGTAATATGATCTAATCTATGCTCGAGAGAGATCATTAATTTTAAGACGATAGATGGATTAGAATGTTGTAAGAACAGAGACAAACAATTAGAGGATAATTATTAGGCATGATGTTATTTTATTTCAGATATAATTTTCTGGAGTCAGACATGCTATCCTTGCACTAGGAGGTCCTTCGGATACAATTTCCTAAAGAAACATTAATCTTTTGTCTTCATCATCCCCTGCCCCCACCAAAAAGACACTGACTCTCTGCACTGCATTCAGTAACTGAAGTAATTATTTATGAGTCTGTATGCTTGTTTACCATATAAAGATTTTGATATGGTTTAAAAACAATGTTAAATGGGAGAGTAAAAAATATCAGGATCAGAGAAAATGCAAGCAACTATCAAGATAAGACAAACTGGAAAATGTTACAGAGCAATGCAAAGAACAAGGCCCTCTGAGTTTACTAAGTGGAGTTACAGATTTGATTCTGAGCATCTGAGAAGGCAAAACAAAAAGGACACTCAAATGCTCCAAAATTCATATCCCTGGGACATGATCCGTATCACCCATGCCATTTCCTAAGGAGAAACAGTGCAACTGCTGGTCATATGGTTTTGAAGATAGTTATCACACAGAAGTCGAATGAAATTAGTTGTTTGATTCTGGTTTTGGTACTAGAAGGAGCACACTTGTGTAGATTTTGATGAGAAATTCTCCAGTGAGAATAGTGAGGCAGCTCCGTGATTCAAACAGCAGAAGGGTGGTGAGGCAGATGAAGTACAAAGTAAGGATATAGAGAATGAATCTGTCTGTCGTGGGTGGTTTTCTTCAGGGTACAATGAGAGGTCAAGAAAGACAAGGAGGGGTGTCATTCTCATTTCATACCTCACAGAAAGATTATATACATATTCTGTGAATCACCAGCTTTTAAGCATTGTAGCAGACATTCCATGTAAGTTTGTAACTCTTTTATCATGTGCATATTTAATTATGTCTAAAAAATTAATGGCATTCTTGTTTCTCAGTTGACTTGTAGCATAGAACTCTACTGATGATGGTATCCTATCTGCAACTTTGGCTTTATGGTAGAAATCATTCCAACGTCCGTGGAAAGACAGGATTCCTACAAAACCCAACTGTGTCACTGTGCCTATCCTGTGAATCTTTGCCAGTGAGACACCTTTCATCAGGATCCATTTCTTCTCCCTTTTGTCTTTACTTTTTTCCGTAAGATTTTATTTTTGAAATACAGCTACTCAATGCAAATGGCCAGGGATAATTTTCAGGGAAACACTCTTAAAATAAGACCTTTGACAGCCCCGTACTGAGTGGTAATGATTATGCAGCACACAGCACTCCGAGTTTCTGGATAGACAGATTTCTCCCATCATAAAAGCAACACTAATCATCAGCATATAACCAAACCCTCATTTGTACTCTCCTTTTGTAGCAAGAACAATTTGATGCCCAAATTTATGGCTTGTATTAAAAGCTTAGGAGTCTAAGATCCATAATTTGAAGTATACTGTATCATTGTTAGTATCTTTTTTCCCCAAAGGCTTCAAAGGAGTGCATTTTTCCCCAGAAGCATCAGCTTTCTGGCACATAAAGTACTTTTGGTTTGAGGTAGAAGAATTTGGTTCTATATGCATTTCCCAGATTCCTACCTACTAGGTGCAGGGGGCCACAGTATGTACTGTAGGGACGTGAAGATAGAAAAGGCTTAATTCAGGAGGCATATAGTCTAGCAAGAGCTGTGACCAGAATGCAATGAACCACAACTCAAGGGAGGTACAGAGAGCTATGGGCTGGGAGAGGAAGTGCGAGTCTAGCAAGTTTCCATTTGATTGGGGTAGGCAGAACCAGGGCAGTTTTACAAAGGTGAGGAGAAGTTTGATAGATAGAAACAGGAGCAAGAATGTCGGTAATATTAACTTGTCATACTTGTCAACACACTCAAAGTAGATATCTAATATTTAGGAGACATCTTCAGCTGTACTGCAAATTTAATATCCAAGCAAATTTCAGGTGAACAGAAGTAAATGTTGTCTTGATAGAGTTATGGAAACCAATCAGTTTACTATTCCCTCTCAGTTGCTTTCAGGAAGAAAATGTCTTGTTCCTCTTCCTGGATCAACTAAGAGCTTTGCCTGGAAGAGAACTAAGTTGGAGTCAACTGAAACTTCCATTTAATCTTTGTTTTATTGAAAATATTTAATTAATTTATTTATTTGTCAGAGAGGGAGAACACAAGCAGGGGGAGTGGCAGGCAGAGCAGGCAGAAGGAGAAGCAGGCTCCTGGCTGAGCAAGGAGCCCGATGTGGGACTCCATCCCAGTACTCTGGGATCATGACCTGAGCCAAAAGCGGATGGTTAACTGACTGAACTACCCAGACATCCCCCATTTAATAATTTTTAAATAGTAGAGAAGTCAACACCATAAGTGTTGAAAAGACTGTTGGAATGTGTCCGTTAGTGCCCATCTTTCTCCTTTCCTCCACTTCCCAGAACAGACCATCATGGTAGCTTTTAGGTTTTTCCAGATTATTTGCAATTTGAGTAAGTACTACTCTAGGAACGATCGTACTTCTACTGAACTGTCAAAGAAGATGAGCTCACAGTGCAAGATAGTGTGACTTTTTATTTGAGGTATGTCATCCAATTGAGGCAATTTCTTGTGGAGGCATTCCTGATTTCATGAGAAATATCTTATAAAAAAAGCTTTCACTCACAAATCCAAAGTAATGGAAGAATGACAGAGAAGATACTATGGTGCACATAAAAATGATTAAAAAGACTTTTGGTCATCATTCTAACAGGTCATTGACTGACAGGACATTCATAACCTTAATACTCCAAAAAGAAGGCTTAGCATGAGAGAAATAGCTTCTGTGTAAGATTGATCTGTTGCAGTAATGGGAAGAAGAAGAAAAAAAACAACAAAGGAAAAACTGAAATCTGAAGCTTTAACAGGAACAAATCTGTACAAGTCCCCAGTCTGCATTAAGATTCCTTATTTGTTCAAAAGGAAGCTAAAATAGTCTGAAGGGTATTGTGTGATGGGGGAAAAAAGGAACAGACTGAACAGGAAGATGGGAGACCAGGTTCTTCCGGTCATTTCCGATGCCTCTTTTGACTTCGTGTTTTCTCATTTGTAAAACAGAAATAATAATCTGCCAGAAATCTCGTAAGTCTCTCCCAGGTCTTTTGTTGGAATAAAATCAGATATAAGATGTAGGAGCTTCCTTGAGAAGGACAAAATATAAACTAATAATCATGATCATTTCTATACAGAATGCTTCGTGTATACCCACACAGGTTTTACATGTACAACCTTATTTGAGCCCTAGAACAATCTTGAGGTAGGTATACTTGCTATTCTATAGATTAAGACACTGAGGTTTAGAGACACTAAGAATTTGCATGTAGTCATGGGGGTACTAAATGGTAAAGCCAAGATTCTCTAATTCAACTGCTACCCCATTATAAAAGCACTAAGAACTGGAAGGATCTAGTGGGTAGTTTTGCTCAATCCTTCCATTTTGCAGGCGTGCCTCTCTCTCTCTCTCTTTTTATCAATCTTCCCTCTCCCTTCTAAATCATGGCTGTCTCTTTTATACCAGTTCCTGCCTTCAGCACCACTGAATTTATTCCCTTGCTCAAACAATCCTGTCCCCCATGCTTCACTCCCACTCACTTCCAGCCTCAATCCAAACACCACCATGGGGATGTGATACTGTATTTACTGCTGTGTTCCTAGCTTTAGCACAAAGCCCATCACTTAGTAGGTGCTTAATTAGTCATTCAATAAAAAATTGAATGGAGGAAACTGATATGCAGAGAAATGAAGGGAGTGGACCAATGCCATGTGGCATAGAAGATCTCTAGACATTTAAATCCACTGTTCTTTCTACAATCACACTGGGTGTTAAGCTTATTTCCTGCCCAAAAAAATGGATTTTGAAGCTGAATACTTTAATCATAATCCATTAATTAAAACCTTAGTGATTCCCTAAATTAGTCATGCACTATAAAGATAGAATGATACATTATTTTGGTTAAGGAAAAAAATCAGCTGACAGGAACATGGAGATAGCTAAAACAAGATCTGGGACCAATTAGCAATAGGAGAACGAGAAGCTAGAAGCAATAGGCAGATATTAGACAAGAGGCTCAAGTCTACTTCATATTAATTCTTGCAGCACATGGAACATATGGTGTCAATCCGGTTTGAAGAATATAACACTCTTCCACCTATGCAAACCTCAGTTCCAGCTTCTTCCCGGCAGGTCTCAACCATATTGAAATAGGTTGAGAGTTGGGAAAAAAAATGCCAAAATGAAAATAACTAGGTAAATGGAATTGTTAATAAATTACGTTTAGGTGAACTTGTAACGCTGAGGCAGAGTTGTAATTTTAAAATGAAAAAAGACATTTGCGTCTTTTAAGAGGTGGGGTCATTTCAAAAGTGATATTGCCATGCCAAAGCTTTGATAGATGGCATTTTGCATGTCAGTGTGGGTAATCCATTTTCTTTTTTGCCTGTTTAGTATAAAGCAATCACTATGCCACCTAGTGTTTATTAAAATTCATTGACAAATGATACACACCAACATCGGGGAAGTGTGTCACACTTTGTAGTATGGTTTAGTCTTTCAACCTACAGTCCATTTTCAAATGGCTTGGTAACCTGAAAAGTTAATCTGATATGCTCATTGTAGATGGACTGCTTGAGATCAATTTGGAAAGTAAAAAAAAAAAAAAAAAACAAACCCAAAAATGACCATGAGTGTTTTGAAACTCTCCATGATGGAAAATTTCAGACATATGCAGAAGTACAGAGAACAGTATAAGAAACCCCAGGTTTTATCACTCAGTTTGAAGAATTATGCACTCAAGGCCAATATTGGCCTATTAATACTCCTCTCCTTTACTAGATTATTTTGTGGCAAGTTCATATTTTATGGAAGCAAATGTTATGATACTCTTCTTATTCTTTGATCCAAAATATGTTAATATGCATTCCTAAAGCATAAGGACCCTTTTAAAATACAAGCAGAACATCACTATTAAACCTAAAAACATTAACAATAATTCCAATATTCAATTAGTGTTCAAATTTGTCTGATTTGTAATTTTTTTCTTACAATAGGTTGCAAACATTGTAACCTGATTTATCTTTTTGCTATTTTTGATTTATCCTTTAAGTTTCATTTTATCTACAGATTCATCCTTCCCTCCCCCTTTCATTTTTCACTATAATTGATTTAAGGAAACCAGAATGCTTGTCTGCTAAGTTTCCCATATTCTAAAATTTTCTAATTGCATTCCTGTAATATATAGCTCAACATGTTTCTCTTTCTTATACTTCCTGCAAACTGGGTCATGAAATCTGGAGGATTGATTATTCAAATTCATGCTTTTGATGGAAATATTTCATAAATATGTTTCCATCAGGAGGCACCTGTTATCTGATTGGCTGTCTGTGTTATCAACAATCATTAATAATCATTGGCTAGATGGACAAGCGTTATCTCCTTAAGGTTTGCCGACATAGTAAAGTTCTAATTTTATCACTTTCTTCATACATTAGATAAAATGCTGCCCCAGATTCCCTCATCAATTATTGTCCTGAGGTACAGTCCAAGCATGTAAGGTAAGATAACTGCTTGACTTCATTTTATGCTCATCAGTTTTCTTTTTTTTTTTAATTTTTAAAGATTTTATTTATTTATTTGATAGAGAAAGATCACAGGTAGGCAGAGAGGCAGGCAGAGAGAGAGGAGGAAGCAGGATCCCTGCTGAGCAGAGAGCCCGATGCGGGGCTCAATCCCAGGACCCTGGGATCATGACCTGAGCCAAAGGCAGAGGCTTAACCCACTGAGCCACCCAGGTGCTCCACTCATCAGTTTTCAAAGTAACAAATGAGTTCCTTACCATCTTCCAAATGTGACCGGAGAGATTTTTTTTTTAGTATCATTCGTGACTAATGGACTTAAACAGAGTTGACATGTTTCAATTCATTGCAGTTAATACTTGATGCTCAAGTTGTCCTGTTGCTGGCCAATTAGAGACTCTTCAGTTTGGCTCTCAAGTTCCTTTGATGTGATGTTTTAGGCTTATTTTGACATTACAAGACATTTTAGGCTTACCTCGTACACTTCTTGCCTGAGACTTAGAGTCAGCCATTTATCCAGGAAGGCTTGGTTTCACTGGCATATATGTTCATAAGTTGGGTTTTTTTGTCTTCTAAGTAGGTTGAACTCCTAGCATGGAGCTCAACATGGGGCTTGAACTCACAACCCTGAGATCAAAACTTGCTATAACATCAAGAGTCAGAGTCCTAACCAATTGAGCCACTCAGGTACCCGATATATTTATATATTTTTAAATTATATTTTTAGTTCATATTTCCATTTACAATCGAAAATTTAGATAATAGAGTTTCAACAATCCTTCGATTTTATCTTTTTTTCCCCCTCATGCTGGAAGTCTTGGTTCATTCCCAAGAACATTCACAGAACTATTTGATTTTCCTATAGAATATAAAATAGTTACAAATAACAATGCCAATGTTATTGGTAAAAATAGTTCAAAATTTATTTTGCTTGTTTTCAGGGTCCAGATCACTAGGGATGTGTCACCAACTGGCCTATTTTAAAGTTACTTGAAGAACTTCCTCACTCTGTGCTTTTACCACCAAATGAATGAAGTTAGGTTTCTTCATTTCATTTTGCCTTGATTTATAGGGATTGCTTTTTAAAGAAAATTTTGAATTATAATTATTATATAATTATAATGTATATATACACATTATAATGTTTATATATTCATAATGTATATATGTATAATTATATAATGTATATATAATTATACATATATATTATATACGTTGTATCATATAACAATTATATTGTAAACTGGCTTCCTTATGCCCCTCACTTAGTTTTATGCATAAATACATACTCGGTGTTCTTAGCCAGACATTGTGCCAATTCTGCAACCAAATGGTTGTCTGGGTCATTTCTGGTGGCTTCTTCAGAAAGGGCACATGAGAAAGCACTCTCTGTGTTCTTACATATTCATTAGTTTTTATATGGCTTTCAAGTTGAATGTCTCTTTCCCTGGGTGCAAAATTGTTCCCCACATTTTTTACCTCTTGTAATATAAATGTTACTCCATTGTCTTATGGCATAAAATGTTGCTATTGGTGAGTTGCATATCAGTCTATATTATTTCTCTAATGAGGGGCTTGGCCATTTTTGTTTTGTTGTCTAAAACATGTTCAGGTTTCTTGTTTTTTTTTTTTTTCCATTTTACTTGAGTTCAATGGATTTATTAAAATATGTCTCATTTTGGCCACTCTGAACTGATTTTCCAGCTTGAATATGTAGATTCAAATCTTCTTTATACTGGCAACATTTTCTTGAATAATCTATTACTTTCTATCTAATACTTTTAATCTATTTATTTATTTATTTATTTTTTAATTTTCTATCCGTTCTCTTTTCGGTCTTATGATGTTAATTTGAACTGTGTTCTCCTCATTTTTGTTTCTTTCCAAAATTATTATTTATTTATTTAATTTTTTTTTTGCTTCCAATTCTCAAACTCTTTCAGCTCACTTTTCAAGCTTTTTTTTTTCGTCCAAACATCTCATGTTCTTTTCCCATCTTATGGCATTCTTCCATAGCTCCTAACATTTCCTCAAATCTCTTAGCTCATTTGAAACTCTTAAGTTAAGGTTTTTATTGTTTTATGGTCATATCTTTATTGTTGGATTTCACTGTCTATAGGAATAGTGTTCTCTGTCGATTATTATCTTTTTCTTTTTTTCTTTAAGACAACATCATATAAGGTTGCCTGCACAATCATTGCTATTGCTGATGGGTTTTCTGTGCTCTTAGGGGGGAGGGTACCCTGGAATTTCCTTCCTTGTTTCAATGCCCTAGGGCTCCAATTTCTCTTGTTATTGTGGTGAGTCTCTGTGGACTTGCCCCTTCTGAGATAGCTGCCTTTGCTCCTCCATCCACCGTGGTCTGCCTCTTCTCTTTCTCTCTCTTTCTCCCTCTTGATCTCTCTCTCTCCCAACTCTGTCTTTAGTGTCTTTGGTCAGTTCCGTTTGCATCCAATGCACCCCAGTTTCTTTTCAGTCTGGGGATGTCCTGTAGTCTGCGCTTTATGAAGGTGGTGTTAAGTATTGAGTGCGGACATACTAACACCGGTCATAACTTCACTGTCATAATTTCATGGCGAATGTTAGCTTGTCCAGTTACAAAGATTTCTTTATCGTTTTATTTTTTTAAGGATGTTATTTATTCATCTATCTAAGAGCACAAGCAGGGGGGAGAGGGAGAGGGAGAAGCAGGCTGCTGAGCAGGGAGCCTGACATGGGGCTTGATCTCAGGACCCTGGGATCATGACCTCAGCTGAAGGCAGACTCTTATCTACTGCGCCACCCAGGCGCCCTTCTTTATCCTTTCAAATGCACTGTGATCTGAGCAAACAGAGAGTTTGCTGGGCATCTGGAGTTGGCCAAGCCCTTTCCCTGATTTGGTTGCTCTTGCCTGATTGGCCTGAAGAGCTCTCAGTGCTCAGAGTGGACCCCTCCCTTTGGGAGGGGCGAACTGTTGGTAATTCCATTTCTGAACTGTTCACTGAAAGTCCCTTGTCCGCCTTCTTCCTCCTGTACTTGTCACTACACGTCTTGTTGCTGCTAGTGCTTTGACCCCTCCTGCTTATGGGAATAAGTTCTTGTCACTTCTGTTGTAGATGTTGTCCACGGGTTTTTGCTTTGCTGTCTCATTGTTCCATTGGTTATTGCGGGGGTGATTTGGGGAGATAGAAAACCTGTGTTACTGCCACTGCTACCATCTTTTGCCCTCTGGGTAATTTGGGAGCAAACGGACTGCTATAGGTATTTTTAAATATATAAAACCCAAGGTGAGATTTTATTTGTTTTCTTTGGAATGGCTTTGTCCTTTTTCTCCCCTTAAACATATGAGATAATAAATATGATACTGTTGGGAACCACAGTGAAAATCCTTGAGTGAGATTTGGAAAATATCAAGGGTCTTGGGAGAGAATGCCGTTTTGTCTCCGTTTGTAATATTATGGAATGAATCATCCCAATCCCCTTCAAAAGAAATACAAAGAATTATGACCTTTTTTCTATGATAAGCCTCTCAGAAACCTAAGTTTACAGAATGTATGAATAATCAGCCCAGCAACACCAACTGGATGAATTAAAAGGAAATGAACTTCCACACTTGCAAGATCCCTCTATTGTTACTCTGTTACTGTATCATGCTCAACAGTCAAATCTTATATCAACTTGTTTTCTTTTCAAAATGATTAATGACAACTTGTAATTTCTTATCACATGGTCTAACAATCAACTTATGTAATTGATTTCTATTTTTAAACCAACTCTCTTTGTCCAGAAGGATCTGATTCTTCTTTGGGGAGTAAATAAGGGCAGTTGGTAGCCTGCAAAATCATTTCAGTTCTCTACGGCTATTGTACCTACAGAAAGCCTATGGTAATTAATGTGCCTGCTTTCCAGGCAACGATGCTGGCCATCACTCAGGTGCCCGAGCTAGAAACTGAGAGATCACATTTGATTCTTTTTTCTACCACATCACTCCTTTAAAAGAGTCATCAAATCATTTTGTCTACGAATGCCTCACATTTTTCTACTTCTCTGTGACCTTGCTGCCACCACCTCAGTCCTGATCACCTTCCCTCTTCTCTGTGCCATCACAGTATCCACGGTTCCCTCTTCTGGTACCATCTCCAAATGTCAATTTCTCAAAGCAGAAATCTTAGTCTGTCCAGTCTTTACTTTAAAACACTTTCAAGTCTTCTTATTGATCCATAGGTAAAGTTCCGAACACTTAAGGTGGCTTTCAGAGTCCTCCCCGCCCTATGTTCGAGATCAAACTGACAACATTATATTAGTTTCCGATGTATGACATAGTGATTTGATATTTGTAGATATTGTGAAATGATGCCCACTGAGTCTTGTGGCTATCCATCAGCACAGGGGACTACACATTTTTTTCCTTGTGATGAGAAATTTTAAGATGTACTGTTTCAGCAACTTTCAAAGGTATGACACTGCATTGTTGACTAGAGTCACCATGGTGTATATTACATCTCCCGGACTTAGTTATTTTGTAACCAGCCAAACTAGTTTCATGCTTCACAGGGGCTGACCTTTCCCTGCCTGTGTCAAGACAAGCCGCCTTGCTTCCAGGCTTCTCTCTGTGCTATTCTTTCTGCCTCGTACTCTCATCGGCTCTTTATCTCCTCTTTCATCTGAGCAATTGCTGTGTATCTCTTGGGATGGAGTAAAGCAGATAACCCAGTGCCGAGTTGGGCGGGCAACATCCAATCCGTGGAGGACCCGTGTAGAACAAGATGTTGGGGATGTTGGATTTGCTCTCTGCCCTGACTGTTGGGCTGGGACATCAGTCTTCTCACCTGGGTGCTCCTGGCTCTCAGGACTTCAGATTTGGATGAGAATCCCCACCGTTGGCTCTCCCCCTCTCAGGCCTTGAGCCACACCAACAGCCCTGCTGGGCCTTCAGTTTGCAGATGGCGGATGGGGGGACATCCCAGCCTTCATGATTACATGAGCTGGGACCTTATGAAAAATCTCTATTGTATATATAAGATATATATTGTGCATATGTTATTGTTTTGTAGATTATATGTAATCTTATATGTACATTTATATATTATATATACATATTCTGTTAATCTGTTCCTCTGGAAAATGCTAATACATTATTGTAACACAATATTTTAAAACATTAAAATCAATGTAAAAGCATCCACAGAGACCAAAATATCAGATTTTTAGGTAAAGTCAGAATCAATAACAGGACCATGCGGAGCCATCCTGGAGGCTGAGGCCAAAGGAGAGATCAATCTTAAGGATCTTGTCTCTATTTAAAATTTTGGTCTTTGCTCCTCATGGATATATTTGCATTATTTTGGTGTCCTGACCTAGAGCATGAAAACATCATATCTCTAGACCTCTGAGCATTCTGGAGAGCACTGACATTTTACGACTAAGCTGTGTCTCTCCCTTGCTTCACCATCCTTGGGCCCCACTGGGGTCGCTTGAGCCGCTCTTCTCTCACACCCGCTTTCTAAATAACAGGATCTGCCAAGCAGTGGGTTCCTCACCATTGCCTTCCCAGGGGACCCCTGGGAGTGGGGTTTGCTTGTGCCTGCTCCAGAGTCATTATTCACTGAGATGCTGCACTCCCCTTAATAGATGACCACGGCCTCGCTAGCATCTAAAACTGGATGATCCAAGAAAGCAGCGCTTCCTTTCGTGGCTCCTACCTTGATTCCCCGATTCCCTAGGGTGCAGGGAGCACAGACAAATGTACAGCAGCTGACCTGAACACGATTTGAACAGATGGTGGGAGAGTCCTGGAGCACACCAGAAATCTGAAGAGCATTGCTCTGCAGCTTCCTGGCCTTCCCTGCCCCTGGGGAATTGGGCCCTAGCTGCTCCTCTCGGCAAGGCCTGCCTCCACCTCCTTGCTCTGAGGACACTCCTCTTTTCTCTCCCTTGGCTCCCCTCCCAGGACCCCGACCTCCTCTCTCCTGAGCTCCCATCAGAAAGCATGGTTTCCATTCCCAGCCCTGGCACTGATTTCCCCTCTCTTTGACTGGACAAAGAAAGCTCTAATTTTGAAACCAAAGGGGCTCGGTTTTTCTGACCCAAATTCCATTTAAAACAAATGGGCAAATTCCACCCCCCCCCTTAGAATGCAAAGCTTTTCCATCATTCTTTCCTTAAAAAACTTGTGCGTTTCTTCTCACTTTACGCATCCATCTTCTATTTTTTAATGGCCTACAGCTTGCGAGACACTCTACTAGAGGCATTTCAGCTATTTTTAGACATTTGCTATTCTTACAACCATGCAAAATAGGTCTTCTCATGTCCATGTTACAGATGAGCAACTAGGGGCTCAAAACATCGTAGTATTTTGTTCAAGGTCATAAAAATAGTAATTTGATGAAAGAATTCAAATTCAGTTTTAATTCCCAAATCTGGGCATTTGCCACTGGAGTAAGTAGCCTCATTTAATTTAGCCTCATTTTGTTTTCTTTCCTTCCTTCTCCTTCCCCTGCCCTTTGTTTCTTCCTTCCTTCCTTCTACCAATACTTACTATAAGTCTGGCACCGTTCTAAGCGCTGAGAATACATCATGTCCATGTCCTCACGAAGCTTACATTTGAGTTAGAATTGTGTGAAGAGATAGACAACAAACAAATAAGCAAATGTGTATATGTGTGTTTAGTATGTGAGATGAATGCTGATCCCCACCCCTCATCATTCCCCCCATAGAAGAAATGCAGCAGGATACGGGGCATAGGGGGGTAAGGGGCAGGAGAAACTTGCTACTTTATATAGGGTATGCATAACTATATATAGAACAAGACCCACCTATTTACTCTTTACAACAATTTGAAGTTCTCCCCATCAGCTTCCCCAGATAAATATATTCCTAAAGTGAAAAATAGTTTGTCATTTATATTATTCTTTTCTCTGTAAGTTCCAAGTGCATTTAATGAGTATACAGCTATATTACGTTACTTACGGTCAAACGCTTCCCAAACATTACCAACAATCTGTCCATAAGTCAAAATTTACTGCTTCTTAGGGGGCACATCACCTCAGCAGTTTTTACAGGGTCTCAAGGGAGAAAGGCAAGTTGGATTTTATGAAGAATTTGAGGCTTCGTTGAAAGTGGAGCTTTCAAAGCACTGGCTTGATCAGGAGGGGGAAAGTATCACGATATAACAGTTTAGGATTGGTGGAAACAGCAGAGCAAGAACTTTGAGGCAAGATTTAAAGAGGGAAGGGAAGTATGAACTAAGTGTTGATGTTTTCTGGGGAAGCCTGGGTGGATCTCTTGGGAATTTCCTGGATTGATCAATCGAGTCATTCCCAAGGAAGAACGTCCTGGAATTGTAATGTTATGCTATATAGCTATACAGAAAAAGGGATAGAAAAGTCATGTTCACATACACACTCTGATCACCTATGTAAATTGAATACCTAAAATCAGGGTTTAAAATCCTCATGTGATTCCCAGAAATCACAGTATGGGTAAACCTGTTAAGTTTTGAAAAGTTGGATTTGAAAACAACACCAAGTGTCAGGATGAGCAATGACTGTCGGTTTCACATTCGTTTTCTTTATTTTTTGTCAAGAAATTTCAGAGCTCTTTTGACACCCTTTTTTTTCTGGCATCTAGTTCCATAGTCTAAAATAAGATGAGTATTTTGTTTCTGACCTGGTTTAAATCTGTACAGGTAGATTACATGAAATATATTGCTCTGTTTGTCCATACTGGCTGTGGTTCAAGAGGAGGGATTCTAGGCCACATGGTTTACAATTCTGTAAGTTGGCACTCGATTACTAGGTCTTTCTACTCACTTGTTTTTCCCTTTTTCAACCTGGGCCCCAGTTTTATACACTGCTTCATGCAGGTGCAGTCCTTTTGTGATGGTGGCAGTGGGTAGAATGGGGGTGAGGAGAAACGATGGAAAGGGCTTACTTGGCAAGCTCCCCAAAATACTTTTAAAATGTTCTGGCCAATTTGGAGAAGTGGATCGTAATTCATATTTGGTAGACTTGGGTCATCCATCCTCCTTGATGCATTTCAGCTACAGCATACCTGTCAGGCCAAGGAAGTTATAAATCTTTCTCCATGTTAACATTCACATTTAATTAATACTAATGGGCACAGATGTCTCCAGGGCTAGATGATGTGGTAGAATGAAGTCTGAGAAGCAGATAATAAAGGTAGTAGGTGAGAGCATATTTCAGGATCAATCCAGTTTGATTGCCAACGGTAATATCTTCTGTTGATATTTTCCCTATTTTGCTCTTTAGAATGACCCTTCCAGGGTTTGCATTTGGGATTTTCTAAGGCTTACTTTAAAATACTAGACATCTCTCCTTTTTCTCTAGAAATGGTAGGAGAACAAACTCTGACCCATCAAAATCCTCTGCAAGACTTTAGAACTTTTACTCTCTTTTCTGACACCCATCAGTTTAATCACAGCCCCAGAGTGTCTTTCGGGGATTGGGCTGTGATTTCTAAACCGTCCTTGGACTTAAGCAAAGTCATGTTGACGCAGCAGCACTGAATATGCAGACACTAAGAGTCCTTTGACTATTACATGTTAAAATGATGACCTCCCTGAAGTCTCTAGGGCAAGTCTCTAGCGATATAATGAACAACCCAGGCAAATTTCAGAAAAGAAAAAACTGAAGACACCCAGTGCAGTGTTATTTCAGTTGTGTTGAATTTCCAATGTGCTTCTAAAGTATACTGATCAGTAATGAGAAAGGAAACTTTGGTTGGCCACTCTCCCTACCGAATCCTGTTCACCATCAGAACCAGTTAAGAGAATGTCTCATTAGGGGACTTTATAGAAAAATCCAAATGTCTTTCTACTCTAGGTCATGCTTTTCCTCAGGAATGGCCTGACTGGTGGTTGGAGTAATTTGTAGTCACAGGCAAAGTGTGACTAAGGGTCCAGCAAAGTCTCATTTGGTTTATTTTATCCTCCTCTCCAGGCTCTAGTGAAGGCACCTTTTCTTCCTTGTAGGTCTAAACGGTCTACTATTAACATGCCAGTATCTCCATAATGCCAGTAAGAAATTCCCATATCTGGTTTGGCTTCTCATAAGGATGGTTAACTAGGATAGGTTGCCAGCTTCCTTTCTTCAAATCAACCTTAGAGAAAGTAGGAGTGAGAAGAAAGCATGGATCTGAGAAGCTAACAGAAATGGCCTGAACCTCCTTGTGGGAACGACAGGATGGTGACTTCCTGTGTATGGGTGGGGGTCAAGTGGAGGGCAGATTGGAGGGAAGAGGAGTAGCTTGAGGATGACAGTGCGAGTGAGACAAAAGGTTATAGACAAACGTCTGTGTTCCATTCTTGCTTCTTCCTTACATGGCCTAGGGTCAGTGGTCAATGGATCCTTCACTACAGAAATCAGCTGTTATAGCCCAAGTCTCTGGTGTCAGGGCCTCTGGGGTAATATCAAGGGGGAGCAAAGGATTTACAGGAGTGGGGAGTTAATAAAAATAGGTGAGGAATGGGGCGCCTGGGTGGCTCAGTGTGTTAAAGCCTCTGCCTTCAGCTCAGGTCATGATCTCGGGGTCCTGGGATCGAGCCCCACATAGGGCTCTCTGCTGGGCGGGGAGCCTGCTTCCTCCTCTCTCTTTGCTTGCTTCTCTGCCTACTTGTGATCTCTCTCTCCGTCAAATAAATAAATAAATAAAATCTTAAAAAAAAAAAAGGTGAGGAATGACAAGCCACACTCTGGCAATGTGTTCATTTCTGTGTCTCTAAACCTCCAGGGCTAGTAGATTGCAACAGAGGGTAATCACCTATTCACATGCCTATTCTTTTGAGGGGTTCAAAGATGAATCTCCACCCAGAATGGGTGGCTCATAAAATGTCGAATGTGATATAGGTATTAAAAAGCAAACAACAAAAACCCACACGCTGAGATGCCAAAGTAAAATTTAAGAACATCGAAGACAAAGAGAAAATTATAAAAATTTCCAGAGATAGACTATAGATCACTCATAAAGAAACAAAAATCAAACCTTTGAAAGGAACACTGGATATAAGAAAACAATGGCTTAATATTTTTAAAGTTTTGAAAAGAAATGAACTTTGAGTTAAGACTTGCATTTAGCCATGCATATCAGCATTTAAACGTGAGGGTATAAATAAAAGTTGAATGACTTGTTCCAGCTGTGTTGTTTGGGTAATAGTGGTTCAGGACTGACAGGGCAAGGTCATGGTTTAGGGGGGCCAGGCTGCCTCTATCGTGTTGGTGTGACATCTCTAGGGGGCTGGTATCATTATTTCTATGATCCGTGGTGGCCACTCTAGCTATCACCACTATCTGCATAGTTCAGCCAGCAGAAATGAGGAGGGAGAAGTCATACCACTTCCTTTCTTTAAAGTTACAACTGAAAGATGAATGTATCACTTCTACTCACCTCCCATTGACCAGAACTTAGTCACAAGGCCATTATCTAGCTGCAAGAGAGGCTGGGGAAGGTAGTCTTGATTCTGGATGGATATAAGTCCAGCCAAAAATTCAGAGGTTCTGTAACAAAACAGAAAACAGGGAAAGGAGAGTATGTTTGCCATCATTATATATTCCACACTTAAAAAAAAATATATCCCCTTAATATAAGGAGAAGACAAGAGTGTCTATTAGCACTGTTACTGGTTCATATAATTCTAGTGAATGTTGTAAGAAAAAAGTGATGTACAATACTTGGTTAAGAAAGAGATGTCATTATTGCAAATGGTATAATTTACCTAAAACAAACAAACAAACAAACAAACAAACAATAGAACCAATATACGAGCTACTGGAACAATCAAGGGAGTTTAAGACAATCACTAGTTATGTCAACATACAAAAATCAGTACTTAAAAAAATTGTATTAATTGTCTAAAAATGCGGTAAGATATGAGGTATGATCCATCATTCTTATAAAAGTTAAAGGTATTTAGGACTTAATAAAGAGTACATAAAACTTTTTGAGAAAAATTCTAAGCTGAATAAAGGATGCAGAAATGAATCCAAGTAAATAAATTTTCAAGGTCTCTGGATGAATGTTAATAAAAGATGTCAGTTTTTTCCCAGTTTAATCTATGTATTCAAAGGACATTTTAAATTCCTGGTTGGATATACTATAAAATTCATGAGAAAGAATCAACATTCATAAATGGCTAAATCAGTCTTGAGGAAAAAGAAAAGAGACGGCTCTTGCCCTATAAGATATGAAGATATACTACAAAGCCACAGTAATTTTAAAAGGATGATATTGGCATAAGAACAAACATAGACTGGAATAGAATAGACAATTCAGTGACTTAATCTATGACAAACGTGGCCTTACGAGTTAATGGGGAAGGCTGCATGGTAGTAGATGCTGTTGGGAAAATGGACTCTCCACACAAAGAAAAATGAAAGTAATATCCAATATTACTGCAAAGGTGGGTTCCAGATGAATTAAAGACCTGAGTATGAAATGTATGCATTAAAATTTCATAGAAGACAATGTCAGAGAGTATCTTCTTATATGGAGGTCAAAAGAACCTCTACACCTTCACAAGTACATACCATAAAGCAAAACTGAGGATTTCATTCAATGAAAGATGCCATGGTCAATGTTAGAAGTGACAGATATTGGAAATTATTTGACTGTTGCCTAAAACTGATGAAGGACTAGAACCTAACCCATAAGGAACAGGGATAGTCTGCAAATTAACTGGAAGAAGATAGGAACCCCAACCTAAAAAATAGGCTAAGAATACGAAGACCCAATGTGCAGAAGGGTTGACCCCAAAGGTTAACAAACACCAAAGAGTTGCTCAAATACATTATTCATCAGAAATGTAAGTAAAAGTACAATGAGGGACACCTGGGTGGCTCAGTCGGTTAAGCGTCTGCCTTCGGCTCAGGTCATCATCCCCGGGTCCTGGAATCGAGCTCAGCAGGGAGTCTGCTTCTCCCTTTCCCCCTGCTCATTCTCTCTCTTTCTCTCTCAAAAGTAAATAAATAAAAAAAATTACAATGAAATATCGCTTCACACACGTCAGTCTGGCCAAATGACAAGGATGGAGGTTACCACATGAGGATATGAGGTTCCCTCCTGCATGGCTGGTGGGAATATAGATTGGTGGAGAGTTGGCACTCTCCAGTTGGCAGGAAGTGACAAATTAAGTATCTGTACACGCTAGATTCCAGGAATTCTCTTCCTTGGGATTTCTCAAAGGAATTCACACCCAGGCCCACAATGGAACATAGGTGTTCACCATAGCACTTTTTGTGGGAGCTGGAGACCATGTGGTTGTCTATCCCTGGGGAAGAAGATAGTGTGATATTCTAAGGGGAACATATGGAATGCAGGCAGTAGCTGGAAGCCATGTGCTGAACGGATGCCCCAGCAACGTATCTTAAAGACACTGAATAACGGAAGAAAGAATGATATAGGTAGCCCAATACCATTTATGGGAGGCTTTAAGAAATGCACACAAAACCAAATGTTTGTATATAAAATATGTATTTTATTAGAATAAACATAGATAAGAGAATATTCATCAAAGATATTAAAGCCTGGGGGAGGAGTCAAATTTGGAGGGATGAGAGTGGGAGAGAGAAACCAAGAGAATCAAGAGATGAAAAGAAGGAGGGGCCCAGCACAGACCATTCCTCATGCCATTTTCTTGGTTCCCTTAAGAAGACATTGGAATGAATTGGTCCGTCAAGGGATCCTCCCCAGAAGGAACATTCCAGGGAGGACATGTGGAAGATGGTATGTGGCCACTGATTTGAGGTTGGTGGGTGTGATAGTGAAAGGACCACCTGAGGGGGATTTGCTACTGATAAGGACCCCAAAGGGGTGAAAACGGGAAGCCAGGAAGAACTGTGATGCCAGATTTTCCATAGGAAAGTGTGTAATCTTCAGATTAAAAAAAAAAAAAATCCAAAGCCAAGTCTGAACCTCATGGGGGTACTTTCCTCTCATTAAAAGTGAAGATCCATCATGTGGGGAAAAGCCTAAAGTAGAGTCCACGTTGGGAACGCACAATCATTACACTGGGGAGTGTCTGGCTCCACAATTAATTGGCTGCACCTGGACTGATTTCCCCAGGTGTGATTTGTCTCCACAAGTCGCCAACCTTTAAAATCTCACAATGCATCAAATATAGCAGAAAAAGTGAAGTTGAAGGGAAATAAATAGTCATCTAAATTTTAAAGTCATCTGTGAAATACTAGTAAATGGTATAATACCAGCATAATGCTATGTTGTTTCTTCAGATTCCTCAGAAATGCTTTGTATTTACACTTCTTCAGAAATAGTTTAAATCTTTTCTCTTAAAAAGCTTCCTAAAGCCTAAAATGTTATGTTTTTAGAAAGCTTTAATTTATTTCTTTCCAAAGCTCTATTTTTGTTTCTGGTTTTGCTATTGAGAATGATTTCAAATTCAAAGTCACTTACAAACAAATGGAATAAAATAACATAATAAAAAATAGTTGGAATATGGCTGCAGTAAGAAGGTCAATTTTAGAACATAATGGCTCTATGGAAGATAGTATCTTATACAGAGATTTAAAAATACTAAAATATATTATTTGGTTTATTGTGAATAAAGATACGGTAGATCTATTATCTCAAATTCAGAAAAAGAACGCTTTGTGTGAAAGTTTCAAGGGAACACCTGGTATTTGAGGTAGATTTTGAAAAATGGGTGGATTTTCAGCTGGGGCGAAGGTCACTTAAGAGGGAACAAAGTGAACAAAATTAAGGAATGATAAAAGTGAAGATATGTTGGGAAATGGTGAGAGGTTCCACGTAAGATCAGTCATAACAAGAAACACCAATAAAATACATACTAAGTTCTTGGCACTGTTCTAAATGCTTAATGTATATTAACTCATTTAACCTTTACACAACCCAACAGGAAATTTTTCAGGTGGCGAAACTGAGTCATGGGGATCTGTAGTCTGAGATCACACAGACACTAACAAACCCAGGATATTGAACCCTGCTGTGTGGGCGTTGTAATAATAGGGAAGAATAGTTCAGGTGTCAATCACAGAATTTCATCTCAACTGAGAGGCAATTGAGGGACACTGAGTATTAGATTTTGAAACAGGAGTGTGACAAGTTTAAGGAAAATTAACTTCCATAGTGGCATGTAGCATGGATGAGAAGAGGAAGTGAAGTCAAGGGACCAGTTCTGATGCTGTAACAGGGGAGAGGGGCGGCTGTGAGAGAAGACTGAAGAGGTGAGAAGCAGGTGGGGCAGAGATGAATTTGGGAAATCTAGCTGCGTGACAGTGGTTTGATGGCGTCCTTATGGGAACTAGGGAAGCCATGAGGAAGCATAAGGAAGACATGGTTTGGGACGAGGAAGTCAAAGTAGAGATATCCAGCAGGCTTCCCAAAAGAAGAGTTTCCTATTTGCTAAAGAGGACAAAGCTGAGGTCAGATTTAGAAGTCATCTAGTTATGGAGCAATGGAGCCAATCCACGTGTGTGGATGCCTTCCCGGGGGTGGGGGGGGGCAGAGCACAGCAGAAAGGACTGAGGATAGACCTTTAGATGGAAGATGCCCACAGTTTTCAGTGGGTTTCAACCTCGGTCGCACGCCAAAACCGGAGCCACATAACATGCTCGTGGCTGTAATAGAGCTTTGAGCTGATTACGATGTGACTCACTTTGGCTTGAGGTTAAGGTGGTGTAAGCAGGGCCACCGGGAAGGCAACGCATGGTGATCATGAGAACCTCTGGTTCCTGCCTTCTCGCACTCAGTCTTAGATGTGGGTGCTGGGGGATTCAAAGGCGGGCCCACTTCTGATAGCTGTGGCTCTTGATCTGAGCCTTTTCATTTTGTCCTTTCTGGATTTCCTGTCCCTGAAAGGACAGAACACGGCTGGTGTTGGTGTCACCACTTCTAAAAGAGAACTGGTCTCTTTTCGCCAGTAAAAGTGGCACTTTTTGTCTGGCTGGCCAGTGGTCTCAGAAGAAAGTCTTTTGCTCTCCTCGCCGCTGTAATGAATTCCCAGATCTGTCATTTTCACATTCAAGAAGCTATCTCTATTTTTTAAAAGATCAAGATAGTATGAAATTTATTTATATTTGTGAGACATCATAATAATGGATGTTTTGCAAGTGATTTTTCCGTTCCTTCTGTGATTTTGTCCCCATTTATCCTGCACACTCTTGCTAACACCCTCCCAAGAAAGAGTGTCCTTCAGAGGGTGAACAAGGCTGGCAGCACCCTGTTCTCAGGGAGCTTGGACCTACAAACAGAAAAACTCTGAGTTTTATAGATTTCCTTAAATAAAAGAGACTATTAAAAAAAGAGAAATAAGTAAAATGGGAAAAATTTAAATTTCTTAAGTACTTACAAACATAAAAAAAACCCCAGACATATAAAGTTATTTGGTCATTCCTGGGGACGGGGGTGGGGCACTAAATGTATGAAAGAATGACTAGTTACTTATGTGTGGGGCTCAAAGTAAGTCATGTCATTCCAATATCTATATTGAAACATTATAAATTCTGAAAATGCTCTTTACTAAAAAAAAAAAAAAAAAAGCTGAGAGAGAAGCATGAGGGATTTTCCTTCCCTCAGGTGTCTGTTGTGCTTTCACAGAAGAGGAATTTTTCCTACCTGTGTTGAAAGATATCCCTCTGTTAAATTCTGCCTAAACGTGATTACCGACTCTATAAGAAGGTGTGTTCTTAGACTGGCAACTCAGCCATCGTCTGCCATTTTCGATTTTTGCAATCTCTTGTATTAAATGTTAGTTTTCTAGATGTCCTTGTTTTGAATTAAATACCTAAACATTTCTTAGAGGCACCAGCTTCTTCCTAGATGGCTCTCTATCACTGACAAAGTCCTATAATTCATACCAAACTAAAAAAAAAAAAAAAAAAAACGCTGAGTAAAAAATAAAAGCCCTAATATCAGCCCTCACGTTATTGTATGTATTTAAACTATTTTCTGGAACAGATTTAAAATCATTAGGACACAGTCATTCTAAGGTGCAACATAATCAGTAACAGGGTCAACATGCAGCTGTTCTCAGGAAGGAGCGGGGGTGAGGGAAAAATCTCTTCTTCCAACTCAGGAGCTTGTGGGGTAATATTTGATGGGCACCCATGGAGACAGTAGAGATTCCTGGGTCCTCAGTTGCTAATCACTTGCTTTGGGACGAGGGAAAAATCCTTTCATTTCTCACCGGCTGGGCTTTCACAGCTGGAACAGTAAAAGGGTAATTAGGCTGTTGTTTGGATAAGGCTGCAAAGAAAATTCTGGCTCTGCGGGTCTTACCTCCAAGTGATCCAGACGCGATACGTGGTCTTGGCTCGGATGATCAGAACAACGCCTTCAAACTTTTATTTTATTTTATGGGAGTGTTGGAAAGGTAACTGCCCAAAGTGAGAGTTACAGGAAAATGTAAAGAAAAACAAAAGCGCCCTCAGAAGAAAAACAGGGAAGAGGATGGGCTGAGAGGGGATCCGCGTTGTTAACGAGAGCTGCTCAAAGGAACCCCCAAGAAAAGGCAGAGTTGTCTTGGCTTTATAATTTTAGTTATAATATAAATTTTGTTAGGTTTCTATTTTAGCTACATTTCCATAGGATGTTCAGTATCATTGAAGAGTCTTAATGGAGTAATGAGGCGATAAAACAGGTTACAAAATGTCAGATGTGTAAGGTCCATTATCAAAGTATCCTTTCTCTAACCTAGAGAATCAATCCATTAGACTTAGGTGCCTCTGAACACAGGTGGAAAATGGGCCTCATTCAAATATGCAAAACATAACTAAAGGAACATTTTCCAAGGGAAAATTAATTAAGATGGGTAAACATCTGGTTATATCCTAACTTAAGAGCAAAATTACCATCGGCGTATCATGTAGACTTTAAGAGAATAAGAATTCTGACTTATAACATATGTGAGTTGGAACCGTGCAGGGATCCATGTGTTTAGTATGAAACCAAGCTGAATAATTCAACGAATTTAAGAGTATAAGAAAATGTTCTCTTGAAGAATGCTGACTCCAAGGTAAAATACTAAGCAGGTGTTTCCTTAATGATTGTTCTGGGGGAAATGCTATTTACATGTCTGTATATAACAGAATGGAAAAAATAATGACAAAAAGATAAGGGGGCTGAAATGAAGTATTGTATTCATCAAGGCTTTGCTTCATTTCCAGAATGGTTTTGACTTAAATAGAAATTCCATTGCTGTTCATGTGACTCTTGATTAAAAAAAAAAATGCCTCCAAACCTTAATTTTTCTTCTCCTACTTTAGTAGGGTACAGAAGAATGATATTTAATTTCTGTACTCGTCTCTCATCGTGAGAGTGCCACTTGTTAATCCCCAATGACTACCTTCGATTTTCCATAGGGACATCCAGTTTTTCATATTAGCTTTTGGAACAATTAAGCCTCCTGGGTGGGTGTTTGATTTTACCATATTGTGCTTTCCTGGGATCTCAGGATTGCTTTAAAAAAAAAAAAATTGCTAGTGATCCAAGAAACCTATTTTACCTGTGGAAAGAAATGGTGGAATGATTTTTCATTGGACTTTGAATAATTCAGAGGATCTTTTTAGAAAAAAAGGTAAGTATTTTATATATTTTATGGTAAATAAAACATGTATTTAGAAGAACCACATAAATATTTGGTAGGTACCCGGGCCTCTGTTACTTTGGAATCCCTTTATGCAGTATGAGTTACATATTCAGACCTGCAGTGTATTTCCTGTGTTTGCTTCTAATAAATATCCAACCCAGAGTGGTTTGTAAGTCACAGTGGCTTCTGCATTTTACTAGTTATTCAGGGTTAATAGATTTTTCTTTTCAAAAGACCCTGGCTTTCCACCCTGTATTCCATTTTTTTTCTGTTTGTACTTTGGTACTGGAAAAATGAAGAGAGAGACAAATACGCTATTGATTTAGAGGTTGGGTTGGTGAAATGAATGGCTTGCAGGAGCAAAGCATGCAGAAGACTGGGCAGACCTTACCAGGTGATGGCTAATGACTTAGAGAAGCTGTCCCAGATAGCTGTTTCCTTGTGTGTAGAAATGAGGGTTATTCTAGAAGTACTAAAACACTTCCCCAGTTTTCAGAATTATTCACTCAGACTGGACCACCTTCCCCTTGTCTATCAATGTCCAGAAATGGAAAGTGTCGAAGTTGTTTGTTCAATGTTTAATGTTTATTTTCGTACAGATTAAAAATTAAACTGTTATGGATTGAGGTATGAACTAAGAACCTTCAAACTACATAACTTTTCTTGAAGATGACTTGGTGAGACATTAGTCTCAACTTGACGGGATATGGGCTCAAGCTGTCTGATTCCCATTTACTGTCTATATGTAAGATTTAACCCATACACACACACACACACACACACACACACACACACTCTCATACTAAGGCACATGTGTGAACTCCCCCACATTGACTTGACCAGTGGGGTTTACACTAGAAAGTCTCCAGCTTTCATATGCTAATCCAGATGAGTAATTTATGAACTCTTGCAAAGAAGGAGAGAACCCAGGGTGCCTGGGTGGCTCAGTGGGTTAAAGCCTCTGCCTTTGGCTCAGGTCATGATCCCAGGGTCCTGGGATCGAGCCCCATTTCAGGCTCTCTGTTCCTCAGGGAGCCTGCTTTCTCCTCTCTCTCTGCCTGCCTCTGCCTTCTTGTGATCTCTGTCCGTTGAATAAATAAATAAAATCTTAAAAAAAAAAAAAAAAGGAGAAAACCCCAGTATTGACTGGAAACCCATAGAGGGTGGGTTTTCTTGACAACAACTTTGTGAAATCGATTTTTTTTTTTTTAAAGAGAGAGAGAGAGCGCGCGGGCTAGGGGAGGGGCAGTGGGAGGAGAGGAGAGAAAATCTTAAGCAGCCTCCTCACTGGGCATGGATCTTATAACCCTGAGATCATGATCTGAGCCAAAATCAAGAATTGAAAGCTTAACCCGCTGAGCCACCCAGGCCCCCTGGGAAATAGATATTTTTATGCAGTTATGTAATTATTGAGAATAGTTAAATTGTATGCCTAGTATTTAACTCATAAAAGACAAAGGAATATACTATAGTGGGATCTCTCACTCTATTTCCTTTCCTGGAAGCAACCACAGTTTCTACTTCACACATACATACTGATATTTGATGAATATACCACCTTTGCTAAAAAAGACACTGGGACCATACTATGTACAAAGCTCTGCACCTTGCTTTGAACATTTAATATTGAGAATGGTATTTGATCCTTATCGTACAAATGAGGAAATGGAGTCTGCAAGAGGTTAAGTTGACTGACCTTGTAATTGCCAAGGCTGGTAATTCACGTCTGCCTGACTTTAAATCTCAAGTTCATTGTACTTTTTGTCACTTAAAGCACGGGGGTCATTTTCCACCTATAAGTAAGTGGTGGTGACTGCCACCAAGCCTAGGCAAGTTTATAAAACACCTGTGAGATTTGTCCTCTCCTCTCTTATCATGCATTTTCTTTTTAATTTTATTTTTTATAAACATATAATATATTTTTATCCCCAGGGGTACAGGTCTGTGAATCGCCAGTTTTACACACTTCACAGCACTCATCATAGCACATACCCTCCCCAATGTCCATAACCCCACCCCCCTCACCCAACCCCTCTCCCCCCATCAACCCTCAGTTTGTTTTGTGAGATTAAGAGTCACTTATGGTTTGTCTCCCTCCCAATCCCATCTTGTTTCATTTACTCTTCTCCTACCCCCTTAACCCCCATGTTGCATCTCCTCTCCCTCATATCAGGGAGATCATATGATAGTTGTCTTTCTCCGATTGACTTATTTCGCTAAGCATGATACCGTTTAGTTCCATCCACGTCGTAGCAAATGGCAAGATTTCATTTCTTTTAATGGCTGCATAGTATTCCATTGTGTATATATATACCACCTCTTCTTTATCCATTCGTCTGTTGATGGACATCTGGGTTCTTTCCATAGTTTGGCTATTGTAGACATTGCTGCTATAAACATTCG